>NC_137268.1:42324292-42561792 GCF_053477335.1 Acartia tonsa | reverse complement strand
GAGGAACACTTTCAGTGATACTAAGACACAACAGACATTCTTCAGCTTTAAATTGTTTAAAGTGATTTTAATTAGTGAACAATTTTGATAAAGTGAATTCTACAAATCTCTAATGTTAAAATGGATTTTAAATTGTTAAAAGGTAAATTTAGATCAAGTAATATATTAATTAGAAATTAAAAGTAACAAGATATTTGTTTGTCTGTGTAAATGGTTGCATGTAGATTAAAATATCACTAACCGCAGGACCAATATGATTATCCTGTACAGTGAAGATTTATTATAGATTTTAGGTAATTTGATAATTATTGTTTGGAGGAGGATACGACCACCCTTCAAGGAGAAATCGCCTCTAGAAAAAATACCCTTTATCTTTATATACCAATATGAAAACTAGAGGTTGTGAGCTTTACAATGGTATGTGTAGCATTTTTCTCCCACTTCTAGGTGCTGAGCAATGACATGTTTAAAATGTGTGTATATTTTTTTACAGGATTGCCAATGTGAATTTTAGGTTAAAAATAGCTAAAATCTTTTTCCCGCATTTTCTCCCAAGAAGGAACGCTTTTGATTTCGTTTTTTGCATTTTTCATTAGTCTATATATGTATATATCAGAATCTGTAATAATCTCAGAGAGCCTGTTTCAAAAAACTGCTTTTCCCTTCCGGCGACCAGTGCTCCCCAACCCCCCTTTCCAAAAGCAAATTGTTTTTTACTTTTTTTTCTTTCGTAGACGCTAGAATGTAAAAAAGTGATAGCTAGATAATTAATAAATATAAGAATTTAGATAGATAATATAGAAAAGAATTTAATAGAATAGAGAGAAACCATCAACAAAAGCTGAACGTCAGTCGGGTCTACGGACATAGACAACTTAGTGGGCAGCTGTGATACAACAATTTTATTTTCATAATTTGCATTTGACATTGATTATTAATAAATCTGTAAAATTGAAGGTCAATTTTGTACTTTGCGGATAACTTTACAGATAAGCAAATTGCATAAAATATAATTTTCCGAAAATATTCGAATGGATATATTATAACTTGGATTTTACACCAGATTTTCTTGTTCTCTGATAAAGTGAAACACTCAGCGGACTAAAATAACGACACCCTCCATCCACCCACTTTACTTCATCATTTCACCGGCCCCCTACGAGATGAACGAACTGACCAATAAATGAGGTCGATATTAGCAAGCTAAATTGACAACATATTTTGCCCTGACAATATATCCATGTATATTCTATATCCGTTCGGATAACTTTAAAGATAAGCTAATTGCATTAAATATAATTTCCTGAAAATATTAGTTAGGAGTGGATACAGGATATATTGACAGGGGAGAATTTGTCGTCAATTTAGCTTGCCAATATGGACATCATATAGTGGTCAGTTCGTTTATCCAATAGAAGGGGAGGGGATGAGGTACCCTAGCCTTGCCCCTTGCCTTTATGGAGGGGCAAGAAATGTCATTTAAATGTCCAAAAACCTCCAAAGGACGTTTCATTGAAAAGTACAACTGATTAGGACTAGCAATTAGATACTTTGCTTCATATTATGGGATGATATAAGTATATGACAGCCAATTGTCTGCTTTTTTCATATTAATTGTCATTACTTTCAAAATTTTGCATTTTATTCTGAAATAGTTCTTTTTTTAAAGTACAAATAAAGTCTTTAAATTAAAGCAAATAATTTTGAGTAATTTTAGTATTTTAGACTTTAGAAAGACATTTAACACCACAAATATTTTTTTCTTTAAAGTACAATGTACGTAATAATTATCTAGCTTCATTTCTTCAAACCCACATTAAGCAGTTAATTATGAGAAAAACTATTTTCAGTATTGCTTCGAAACCTGTTAATATCAGAAGGATTAGAACCTATTCTCAGTGATACTGAAAAATCATGTATAGCATTGTATTACAGACAATTTTCCACGAAAACTAAAATGAAAAAATAATGTTTCGTTTTATTATCGCCCATGGTTAAAAAAAAGAGTATATAGATAAATAGACTTAAAAAGTAAAATCGTAAACATTAAATGCAAACAAAACACATCCTTTTTTATCTCTTTTATCTACTATTTTAATTGTTTGACCTACATTGTATTATTCTTTAGATATTTTAACATTAAGGATAAGTATAAAAATAATCAAAGATAATTTCTTTTTAAAAATTTTTTTTTTTTTTAGTTTTTGCGATTGTCGATTTTATGGCATTGGAATAGATTATAGACAGCTTTCCGCGGACAAAAAATGAAAAAAAATTAGATTTAAACCAGATTTGTTAGCCCCGAGTGGAAAAATTCGCTGCTAACAATTTAATATCAATTACAAAATTTATCTGGAAAATTGTCTCTAATCCAGCAGATATTAATTATTAAGTTTATTATTGGCATATATTACACAAACCGTTATTTTAATGACATTAATTCGGCTATCAAGCGTTGAAATGTGATTAAAAAATGCATAGAACTTATCATTAACTTTAAGACAAAACTGTTTTAGAATAGTAATCATTGTCAAAGATAAAACTGAGAATTATTTAATGATTTTATCAACAAATTGTTTTGCCTCAAGAATGTCAAGTTAACCAGGGAGGAAGGGGACATTGGTTTGTTTATTACACTTGTCCCCAAAGTTTTATAATAATGTTTTCTCATTCGTTTGCTTAACAACTTTTGTTGGTTCATGAAGTTGAGTGTTCAAACATTTTAACCACTAATTGCTATCTCCTGAAGAGGTAATTTTGTGCATCATAATTATGGATGTAGATTAATTTATCGGCCTTTGTCTTATCCCTTTAGATCCCTGCACGTTAACTTTGTTCTTTCTAGATTAATTTAGATTTGTTGGTGCATTTGAAATTATTTTTTAACAAAAATGACAACGTCCATAAAAGTAAAGCATAACAATTCAGAAAGTCAATTTTATGACTCGGTTATTGAGAAGAATGTCTAATGGTCCTAAAAATCATGTCCCAGAAATCACATAAATACAATAATTATATCATATAAAAATTGTTGTTAGAAATATACTTACGGACTTTCTAGTAATATTTACAGAATTACTATGATTTCTAAATTGTTTTCGAATTTTTATATTTTAATTCGATAGGAAAATTCTAACATGCCTAAATAACCGACAAGAGCTATCCGTTACGTACAGAAAGACCCTTTCTTTAGGAAAGCTTCGCTTCTGAATAACTTCAAGATGGAATTCATTCATAAAGACATTTAAACTGCAGAACCTAGATTTATACTTTAACAAGGATGAAAATATCTTGAATTTTGAGACGCTTAATTTTTTTAAATTTTTAACAAGGAAATATGCTGCCAAATTACTTTAGTGCGAGTGAATACAGATTAACAACAACAAAATTAATTCGAAAAAATCTAAACCTATGCTTGATTTTCAGCTTTCGTTGAGGGGCAATACAAAGTAAAATTGATGACCTTTTTTTCTATATGTATATAAGTATTGGTTTGGATAAAATAAGTTGTAATGTACAAAATTTCTATAATTTGTGTACCTTTGACTTTAACAAAGCATTAAAAATACTAATTTAGTAAATCTACAAATGTTGAAAAAGACATAAGTATTAAGTAATTAAAATCATAAAAAATGTATATTTGAGGGATAGATACAGTAATAAATACTGTATAAAAACGGTAACAGCACGTCTGTTTATATGCCTGTATGCCCCACAAGATCTCATAAACGGACACAACCCAATCTTTCCCGATTTTGTATAATTTTTGAGGAACACGATTCCAGTGACGTCATATTTTTCTTTCCCGAAAAAGGGAAGGGGGAAGAAAAAAAGAGATGGGAGAAAAGGGGGTTTTCCCCATCTCTTTTGAAGAGATTTTCTTCCCCCCTTCGCTTTTTTGGGAAAGAAAAATATGACGTCACTGGAATCGTGTTCCTCAAAAATTATACAAAATCGGGAATGATTGGATTGTGTCTCATAAACGGTGAGACCAACAAGAAAGGAAAAGGTTCTAGGAAATTAAACGGGGAATGAGACACCAATCCCCCCGCCGATATTTTTTTTACAAAACAAGGAAGCTAGATGTGCAGCCACAAATAGTAAACAAGATACTTGGTTGGAATACTAAAAAGAGTTTTATACAACATAAATTTAAATTGATATACAAATAATTTATTTTAAAGATAAATATATAGCTAGATAGTCATTGATGTAGATAGATAGATAGATAAAAATGACGTCATACTGGCCATTGGTCAATTAAAATTTATACTGGCCTATCATTGGTCATTTGCATTGTAGCACGTCATTTCTTAAAGGCACTATAACAAGCTTCTAGATAGAAAGATAGATTGAGAAATAGATAGATAACTTAACATTCATTAAATGAATGACCGCATAACTTTCTATTACACCGGCAAACTTAATCTCATGGAGCAAGGGAAGAGTAACGAAGATACGGAAAGTGACATGTGTGACGTCATAAAAATACGTCTAAATAGGAAGAATGAGAGAAGGAAACCCTTAAAAAAAGAGATGGGTCTTGACGTATTTTAATGACGTCACAAATGACACTTTCTTTGTCTCAAAGAGTAATAGGTAAAGAAATTTACTCTTCTTTCTTTCCTCAAAAATTAACTAGCTAACAAGATTTCACAAAAAAAATAGAGGGAGATTAATTTACTAATCATTTAATCCCTGCTTTAAATATTGTAAATGTTTGTACTTTTTAGCAAAGAATGGCAAAAAAAAAGGAAACAGTCCAAAAACTAAAAGAAAACTCTTCCTTATTAAATAATATTTAACTATTAGCATGGGTAGGAGAAAAAATCTTCAATAAGTAAGATAACCTTTAATTAACAATAGTCATTTGTGGCATTGAATTGTAGACAGCTTTTCGCGGATATTAAAAAAGATATTAATTTTATGATTTTTATTTATTGAAAGATTGTCTGTAATACAATGATGTACATGATTTTTCAGTATGGCTTAAATCTGGTTCTAATCCACCGGAAATTAAGCGACTGGAAAAGTCTTTGTATAAAAATACTTCCAACTGTTTAAAATGAACGTCTTTAAAGAAGCTATTATTCCCAGTCTAGTTACATTATGCGGAATATTTTTACAACTATAAAGCCAGCTTTTGTTTTTAGGTTATCTAAATAAGCAAAAAATAACTTGTTGATGCACGGCGACAAAATAAATAGGATCTTCTTTTGTCAGTACGTCTGCTCTAAAAAAAAAATGTGATTTTCTCAGCAACTATACCAGTTAGAGGTCTGAAATAATAACAAAACACTAAATTGCTCATATCAAGCAAGCAATATAATTGATAAAAATCTCCCATTAAATAAAATAGTAAGGTTTTTGCCTGTTTTTTCATAAAGATCTCGCTAACAAATCACCAGATTGAGTTCTCCATTTAAGAGAAGCTTTGCATAATTCTCTTTATGATTTTAGTTTATTTTACCCTTGCTTCCCTTGATGCTAGGGGCGAATCTGCTAATTGAAATAAAAATTAATTTCCATTTTGAAAAACTGCGTTTTTCTTTTAAATATGCACAATCAGCTATGACGTACTATTAGTTATTTAGCTGTTATATAAAATTTGAAAGACCGCTTATTTTTCTATAAAAATAATGCATAAAATACACTGACCTAATGACATCACAAATAGAAATAAACAAAATCGTCTTGTAATCGTTCTATTAGAATTATTACTTTAGACCTTTTCAAAAATATAAAAAATAGCAAATAAAAATTCAAAGTTTTCTTTATTTATAATGATAGGAGTATGTTTTCATTGATAGCTGTTGTATGAAATATCAGAAAAAAACCAACATTTTTTATGTTTTACTTCTTTTAAGTATTGCACTTTTTCTATAATAAGAATATAAACTGAGAGACTGTGACCCATACTATATTTTTATTTTCATTAGAGGCATCTCCATTTGTACCATATTATAATTCTTTTCATTTTCATAAATGAATAGAAATATAAGAATAGAAGCATATTCTGAACCCTTTTTTCGTCAAATCTAAGAAGTAACATTTCTAGCAGACAAAAGTATTGTTTACTTTTGACTCAAGCTGATGTGGATTCTTAAAAAATGATAGACTCGCTATTCGATAGTGAGGCAAAATTATTTTTGTGAAAAATCATCCAAAAGCGCATTAAAAATCTACAAAAGAAATTAAACAAAATCATATGTTAATAACCCTTTTAAGATTTTATTTAATTTTTGTAAATTTTTTTATTCGATTTTGGAGGATTTTTCATGAAAATAATTTTGCCTCACCAGCGAGTATCTAGCCTAACTTTTTATTATACAATAGTTCTCAAATTACATAAACATTTTTCTATTTGTTAGTTTTAAAAATTTGGAATAAAGGTACTAAGAAAGAGAGGGAATGTCTGATTGAGCCAATAAATAAATCGCATCGGAGCATACATGAAATCTTATTGGTCGAATTAAACTGAAGTTTTCTAGATTTTTTATTAGAGTTAATTAGAGCTGTTCTTTCAACTTTTACTCGAATCAAGTCCATCACATGAAGTACTGCCTTCATATTGTTGTTTCACATCTTTGTTTTATCTGTGCATTAATAATAAATATGCTTCATCTATTGCAATCATTGTAAAATAATAAAAATCCCATTATGAATTTAAGTTAATAAAATCATATTTTTTCTTGAGTTTCTATTAAAACAAAAAAATAATATCTCGGACTTCAAATGTACATGATTTATAATCTTTAATTCGTAATTCGTATCTATTATAAACATTTAAAATACATAAATTCATAGTTTGTTTCATGTTTACCTCGAAATAAATTATATAAAAATAAAATAACAACAAATAGCAATACAACAGTACGTTCGTTACGTTTTCAACAGGACCTAGCGTTGTACTGTGTATACACTGTACACATATGGGAAAGGGAAAGGGCATATTTTTTTTCATTTTGTTCATATAAAGAGTCAGCTGTAAATAGTCGCATTTCTTAGGATAAAGCTTTTCTCTCGTAAATTATATCGTGTTAAAATTTATTTTCTAGTATAGTGTAAAGCATATTACAAATCCTTTAATAAGTTAGCTATGAATTGTTGAATTCCTTAATATAAAGTTAGCTTTCTAGAAATTATATACTCGAAAAATTTTAAAGTTTTTTGTCAGCTGGAGGAGTTCCTTTGTCAGATTTACAAAAAAGGGGTTCACACTATAGTTCTTCTCTCCTATTTCTATTAAATTTGGAGACTTTTATTAAATTTTGGTTGGTTGGTTCATTAACTTGAGCGTCCAAACGTTTCAACAACCACTAATTTTAATTTACAAGGGATGTTTTTTTTGTATATCAGCATTGGGTATGTACATTGCTTAATCCACTAGATCCCTGAATAAATGCCTTTTTGATTGAGTGAGTAATTAACATTTAAGACAAAAATATGGGCACTCTAAAATTACTCTATTTTGGAAATAACTTTTTGAAAGTGGTATAAGTGTCCTCATTGAAAAACAGAAATTCATAAATAGCAATATTTACACTTTTTTGTTTTATATCATTTAAAAGAAACTTAATTATCAAATTAATTATAAATAGGTCATTTGCTACATTTTTTATTACTGTATAGTTATCTACTCTTCCCTTTCCTTAAATCATTATTTATTATATCGATATAAGCGCGTTATAATGATATTAGAATAACGTTATGTTGATAATATGTCAGCTGTGACCACTTATTATCGAATCAATTATTTAAATTGTAGGTTAATAGTCGAAGACTACTTATTTTTTAAAGGATTTTTCTTAAATAAGCATTCGTTAGACAGATTAGAAGTAAAATAACCAATTTTTTTTTATTTTTCATTACAAAAACACCAGTTATATTTTTAACCCTAAAAGATCTAAAAATAGTAAAAATAGAATAAGTTTTGCAATTATGTTTAAAAATAAAACAATCTTTGCGTCAAATCAGAAATTATGAATGATTTTTGAGGCTTAGGATAAAAATTGGTTTCTACTTTGGCTTCAGTCTTCCGTGACTTCTAGGTACGTGATAACAGACATTCTTTTAGATAGATAGTTTTATCCTTATATAAAAGTAACAGGATAGCAGTCTGTCTGTCTGTTTATACAGAAAGGTCTCGTAGAGCCGATATGGTTTTCCTTTACAATGTTCCTTCTCATAGATCTATTGAAAGTTTAGAGCTATTTTGGGGAGGGTACCACCCCCCCCCCTCACCAAAGAGATATCCCCCATAGGAGAAGATAATCTCTCAAAAAATTATTTACTTTTTTTAACTTTAAATTTAAAATTTAAAATGGGAGAGGAAGCGACTTCCCTACCCCTTACCTCAAGTACCCCCAAGAGGCCTCTAGGGGCGTAGCCGCTGGTAATTGGATAATTAGAGAGATGGAAAGTTGAAATTTTATAGATAGATTTATTGATATTTGAATATATAGAAGAATATGTATAAATTGTTAGAAAGATAGATTGATTTAAACATTGATTAGATTAGTATAAACAGTTTTTCTATTAACATACATATATTTTTTAGTAATTTGTGTCCTGTTTGTGTGACCGTTGGGAGCCTTGACCGCTCCTGACCGCCAGAATAAGTTTGACCGCTATGACCAAACCAGACCTAAATACACCAGAAGTGATGAAGGCCAAGAAAGCCGCTTTTGTACAGGTTCGTATTTTTTGCTGTTTTTGAGATTTTCTTATACAAACAAACATGTTAATTATTAAGGAAAAAATGTAATTTATTTTTGGTGGGGGGCAATATTTCTAGGATATTTTTTCCCATATTTCAAAAATAGCTTAAAACCACCACAGAAACAGTAGGTATACTCCCTTGAAAAGTAACCTTTAATTGGTTCAGTACCGAGATCTTAAGATTCACACGGAAATGGGCAGACGTGGTAAATAAATATTTGTCTAAAGCTTAAGATCGTGAATATTGCTGGTCCGAAGTTGCTGTACTCTTTAGAAATGGTTTTAAAATGTCTTGGGGTGGTTTTAGGCTATTTTTATCTCCCCTCCCCTCTCATAATTCTTAAGTGTGAAGTAACTAGTTTAAACTATAAAGAGTGATAGTGTTTTAATATTTATGACCTAAAAGTAAAATATTTCGTATTTGTAGTTTTGGCAAAGAAAATTCATTCAAACGGTAGATTTTAATATTTTTGTAGAACGATGTCTGTGTGTCTAGAAGTTCATGCTATTTATTTTAGGAAGTAAAATGATGGTTTTCAAAGGTTAGGGTGGGGGGTGGGTGAGTAAACCCTAAACACACCTCTCTCTATGGATGTCCCTTGAAAAAATAACATTGAAATATAAAATATTTCTCCGTATAAAAATGTCCCATCTTAGAATGGACATGCGCACGACTCGGGTTATATAGAGTAGATACTCTATACACAAATGAACAAACAAAAGGCGAATAGCAACTTTTAGACAAAGGGTTTGTGTCGTCTATCTAAGATCCAACCATCCCCAATAAATTCAAAACCATGTAAGCATGAAAAAATAAAGTTTCTTCGTCCCAATATTTCCCAGGGATAAGGGATGGGAAACGTAGGAAAATATTATTTCAGGCCTATTTCAAGCCTAGGCCTTTTTCTAGCCTAATAAACCAGTTTTGGGATGGCGCAGTGCTTCGTATAAAACGCTAATAAAAAAGCTGTGTGTGTGTGTGTAGATAAAGTATAGAATCAAATTCAGGTAGCTAGTTTAAAGTAAAAAACATAACTTTTTATAAACCTATATATTAATGGCTTTTGTTAAAATGAAGTTTTTTCTCTCCCAAAATTTTTTTATCTTTTACTTTGGTAATTTGAACTGTCAGAAAGCTATCGTTGGGTTTCCCTCAGACAGATTTTAGTTTGTATTATTTGCATTTTTATTAATGAGTAAAAATTTTATTTGAAAATTTCATTGCTAATTAAAATTCAAAATAAATAAATTAATATGCACTTGGGTAACATTCTCTCAAGTATTCTTTGGATTCTATTATGTAGTGATATATTTGTACTGTGTTGTATTGTGTATTGTACATATATTAGGGTTAAAGTGTTGTATCAATTCCGTATTAAATTTTTAAAATTCAAAATACAACATCTAATTTATAAACTACCAAATGAAAATTCGTAGCTACCTCCTTTCCAAAAAATAATCCCGTTATTTTTGTTTTTTCTATATGGCCCTTTTTTAATTTTAACTCTAAGCAGATTTAATAATTAAGCTAATGTGATCTAACACCATTTATATTTATTTTTTAGTAGCAGACAAAATCATTATTTTTTCTATAATTGTCTGCTTCTAAAATTTTCGCCAATTGGTGATTGGTTGTTAAAAACAGGCCGATTCTTATTGGTTTAGAGCTATAGCTACTTGGGAGCGTCCGCCAGTTTGATAGTAATTTGTAATAGTTGCAATATCCCTTTAAATCTAGGCCGGGACCTAATTAATGGCCAGGTTTCCTATCCCTTATCCCTGATATTTCCCTGTCTCTATATTGTGCAGACCTTGTATTGAAAAATTACCTTGTTAAGCTGAAAATCTAACAAGAATAGAGTGTCAAGAGTAATTCTACTTAAAACAAGTATGACATCATCTTGAAGTAGCGCAGCTACATCTACTAACAAAATAACAAAAAAAACACTAACAATGCATCTATGGCATTAAAGAAACAGAAGCCTTAACAAAATACGAAGTTCCTCAGGTTTTTATTTAAAAATCATGTAAAAAAAATAATTTTATCTTCAATCTTGTATAATTTTGGCTTAAAAAATTGTTCAAAATGGATGCGCATACTTTGTGGTTTTTTGTTTGAAAGACTAAAAGAATATTTTTAGAGCATATTTGCAACTATCTTTTTCGCATTCCAAAAATTATACCCCCTTCCTCTTATTGATATATGTACCCAAGAAAATAATAACTAGAGGGGTTTTCTTTTGAGTCAAAGCACCTTGATGTTAATGACGAAACCATGACTTGCATCATAATTCCCAACTTTATTTCAGATCACCGAGCAGCCAGCCGGCAAAGGCCTCCGGTTCCGGTACGAGTGTGAGGGCCGTTCTGCTGGCTCTATTCCTGGGGTCAACAGTACGCAGGACAGCAGGACATTTCCTACTATACAGGTATAGAGATAGATAGATAGTTCTGCTGGCTCTATACCTGGGGTCAACAGTACGCAGGACAGCAGGACATTTCCTACCATACAGGTATAGAGATAGATAGATAGTTCTGCTGGCTCTATACCTGGGGTCAACAGTACGCAGGACAGCAGGACATTTCCTACTATACAGGTATAGAGATAGATAGATAAATAAAAATATAGATTAATAGGTAGACAGATAGACAGACAGTCAGACAGACAATCAAACAAACTATCAAATAGACAGACAAATTTGAAGTCAGAAAGACAAACAGACAGGCAGTCAGACAGCCACATGCATACATAGAAACAGGAAAAAAGATTGTGTAGATAAAAAAGTTTAATTTGTCTAAATTGGCAGACAAAACTAATTTTTTGTCTTTCTAACCCAATTCTAAATTTTGTGATGTCTAGATCTTGTAATTAGATGTACATAGAATGCTCATAAAAAAAATTAATTACAAAGAAAAGATATAATTTAATCCTTATAATACATTAACAGTGTATGTGTCTTACTAACCGTTGAACCGATATTGTTCTCTCTTATGTAGCTTCTCCTCTCACCTCCATACCGAATGTCGAATTCAAAACTAACCCCCCCCCCCGGGCCCCCCCCCCTATAAGTACCCCTAGAGGCCTCTAGGGGAGTAGCCGATAGGAGTTAATATACTATCAACAAATATCTAAAAAAAAAATTTTTGCCGTTTCATTTTCTAGTTTAATATAAAAAATTAGACTATAAAAATTCTAAATTCGATAAATTATTCTTTAAGATTAAAGTTTTACAACGGTTATACTTAAATGATTACATCAAAGGGAAAAAAGAAATTTAAACTTTAAACAATATTTCCTAAAACTATTCTTTTGTAAAGCAAATTAATTTTACAGTTTAATTTTTAGATATCATATCCTTGTCTTCGATTCTAACACAAAAAATGAAAGAAGCATCTTAATTACAAATTGAAACATTTTAATTTTTGAAAAGATTTCAATAAAAATATTTCTACTTAGTCCTAAATTTTGTGAATCAAGAAGGATGGATTCGTTAGTAGCGTAGCTTATCTTTAACGATAAATGTATAAGTATAGATGTATACTCAAAACAACTTGGCGTTGTTTACATTTGCGATATTATTAGCTTATTTCAAAGACAGTAAATGCGGAAAGCTGTCTATAATACGATACAATAAATAACTTTTACTTGTGTACAAAAAGATAAAAAAACCTGCATCTTTCTTGTTAATTGATTGATTTTAAAGAGAAAATAATAATCTTTAGACATTTATAATCTATCCAAGACAAATGCCATACTAAGATTTATTGAAAATATTAAACTAAACTTGTATAGCCAATTAGATGTAATTTTTTTAAACATTTCAAAGGGTTGAATTTATATCAAAAATAATTTCTTGGGTTATCTTTCGTCAAGTTTTTATAAAGTCTAGAGGGGAAAATTATAATGTTAAATTTCATTGATATTTAAAATTTATGTTATTTTGTCTTAATTTCATATCTAACAATATATCAATCTATCTAAATGTTAATTATTTCATCTACTTATATTTCTATTACTAGCGGATACGCCCCTAGTTATAGCTGGTGGTACCCTCCCCTAAAATATATAATATAATTCTTCCCAAGACGTATAGGAAGCATTATAAAAGGGAATTATATTGGATCAGCAATTAGCAAGATTCTTCAGTACAGACAGACAGACACAAACACGTACACATCCTGTTACTGAACTAAAAGGATTTAATTAACTTCATCTATATACTAAAGTATAAATATTTCAATCAATTTATATATATATATATCTTTTTATAAACTATTCATCCACTTAAATTTTAGGCAGACTTTATATCTGCCTGTCTATTTTTCTTTCTTTTCACACGTGCCGCCCCAGTTCCATAGAAACTGATTTTAAAACAGTTTTGAAAGTAATTTTAACATAAAATATCAGTATAGTCTCAAATGGGAGTATACTGTCACGCTTCTGTTGATAATAGACATAAGGAACTACTTTGAATTTAATGACTTTAGCAATCTGTTTTCAGTGTTGAGTGAAAACATCATTTTCTTTTTTTTAAACTCTTTTTAAAACATTCCTTTAATCCAAACATTGTTTTATTTATCTTTAAATATTTTTTTCTCTTCTTTCTCTATATTTCTCTCTCATTTTTTTTTCTTTCTAGCTCTATTTTTCTTTTTTTCATTCATATAAACTAGCCCCTAGCATTTAAAGGCAGCTTTGCATTCCATCGGGTAAGAAAGGAGAAAATAGCTTAAAATCATCTCAAGGATTTAAATGAAATAGCCTACACACATCCCAGTACCTATGTGGAGCTTCCCTAGAAAGAAGAACTCAATCAGTTCCGTAGTTACTGTAATCTTGAGCTTTTAACAAAAAAAATTTTTCTATACAACAGATCAAGCGGCTACACCCCTAGCATCTTGTTGCCTAGCATTAAAGGGGGCAAAAGAGGGGGTTTCTGTACTCGCTAGGCACATTAGAGAAATACCTTCTAGTTTAGTCTATAGGATATGTTTGTATCTGAGATGGGTTTTTGAAAGATGAATGCCGCGTTTTTTCAATTCGCGAAATTAAAACAGAGTATACAACTGTTTATCTAATTATTTCGCTTTTGTTGGTACGGCCTTCATAGAAGAAAAACAAATTATCTTTAATTCATTTTTGCTGCATATTAATTAATGCATCTTTTTAGAGCTGTATTAGACATTATACAAATGGCTAAAATAATAATTTTAAAATTTTGAATTCTTAAGTTGTATACTCTATTGAAATCCTATCGTCTATGTTCAATCAATCAATGTCGAAAAAACGTCGAAAAAAAACGCGGCATTCATCTATCAAAAACCCATCTCTGAAGGAACATGTATAAAGTGTACTAAGATAATTAACCCTCGGATACAAAACTAACATTTGCAAATATAAACAAAAAGATTTCAAATATTTCGTTCAATTTAGCAAAAAAAAGGTTGGATAGATAGATAAATGAATATTGAGTTCTTAATTTTAGGTAATCTTTATATAGTTTCTGGGGTGGGTTTTTGGTGGTTTTAGGCTTTTTTGTGCTTAATCCCTCTTTTCAAATCAGTATCCCTAGATGCTAGGGGCGAATCTAATTGTAACATTTGACGGATTGATAACTTAGGTGTATATAAAAAGATAGATATAGATTTACAAATAAAGAATTGTGCTATAGCTAGAAAGAAATTTTATGTAAAATTATTTGTGCAGTTTTCAATAAACATCTTTAATTTTTGTTGTTTTTCTGTTGTTTCTTTGTGTTTTGAAAAGAACAAGGTCATTTAAATTACCTCATTCTTTCTCTCTTTATTATCTATATCTATTTAATATATGTATCTATCTATATTCTATAATATATAAATCTTCTTGTCTATCTATTTAAAGAAAAGATATTTAAATAATCTCATTTTTTTGTGGAATTAAATATGTATATATCCATGCTAAGTTAAAGAATAAAAGGGCAGATTTATTTTTTAAAACCAGGTCTTAACACTTTTTTAATTTAAAAAAATGTTCTAAACATAAATTAATGAGGTTTCTAGCAAAAATTGCATATACTTAAAAATATTTTCAGAACCCAATCATTTTTTTATAGAATAAAAAAAAATTATAACTGTGGAGTTTTTCAACTTTTAAGGTGTAAGCTTGCAATGCTTAGTTAAAAGCAAAGATTTTGTAAGCAAAAATTTTCAGCAAAATTAGGATCAATGAGGCGGGTAGTTGTCTGGTGTATATACCTATACTAAACCCCGAACAAACATATTATGCAAATCTGAATTTTCAAAATAGCAGCTTTATTATTCATTTAGGATGATTTTACAATAAATATGAAATGTAGATGCCTCTTTTGGTTACAAAATTCCACTGTTATTTTTTAATTAATCAGCACCAATAAAGCACAAGATCTCAAAAACAGCATTTGGGGGAATTACTGGTGAACAAACATATTATGCAAATCCAAAACAAAGCAATAAAAAAAAGGTTTTTGGGCACTTTTCTCCTCTTTTAAAGATTGATTATGATAAAATAATATCTTTTTAAGGGATTTATGCATTAATCATTATGAAATATAGTATAAGGTAGAAATTAATGATTTTTCTAAATAAGAAATGTTTGAAAAAAATAAATTCGATCCCTATCACTTTAGAGGACAGCTGCTGACCCCCAGTCTTATGGATGAACCTAAATACATGTTAAAGATAAAAATTACCCTGAAAAGTATACAAAAATGTTTTTTTATGTGTTAAAAAAATTCATTTTAAAATCCTTAATGACCTTTCAGATGCTCCTGTTGGTGGTGATGGTGAGCCAAATGTTATCTAAGTACATGCCCATTACAACAACTTGTCTATTAACCTATGTACCATTTTTTGTAGTCATAGCAGCCTCCAATGGAGCCTGATGACAAGAAATATAACCATCTTCTAAAAACTACAGTATTCACCTTATTAATTGAAGTAAATAAAATTGCAATTCTTTTCTTTTTTAATAACGCTGGGCTGGAGGATGCTATAACTACAAAAATTGGATCATAGTTTAATATATAAGTTGTCAACATGGACATGCACTTTGATAACATTTGGCTTACCATCACCACCAATAGGGGCATCTTAAAGGTCATCATCCTCAAAATCAAGATTTTAAAATTGATTTTTTCAACACACCAAAAAACATTTTTGTATAATATTCAGGGTAATTTTTATCTTTAACATGTATTTAGGTTCATCCATAAAACTGGGGGCCAGCAGCTGTCCTCTAAAGTGATAGGGATCGAATTTATTTTTTTCAAACATTTCTTATTTAGAAAAATCATTAATTTCTACCTTATACTATATTTCATAATAATTAATGCATAAATCCCTTAAAAAATTATTATGTTATCATAATCAATCTTTAAAAGAGGAGAAAAGTGCCAAAAAACTTTTTTTTTTGCTTTGTTTTGGATTTGCATAATATGTTTGTTCACCAGTATTTCCCCCAAATGCTGTTTTTAAGATCTTATGCTTTATTGGTGCTGATTAATTAAAAAATAACAGTGGAATTTTATAACCAAAAGAGGCATCTACATTTCATATTTATTGTAAAATCATCCTAAATGATTAATAAAGCTGCTATTTTGAAAATTCAGATTTGCATAATATGTTTGTTCAGGGTTTAGTAGATTGATGCGCGACATTAATAGGGGGGGGGGGGGGATCCATTAACTAAGTAACTATGCAAAGTTGGGACTTCTAGACAAGGCCATGCAATCAGATGGTTGGTTGTCCGCAATGGTTAGGATGTTAGTGCCCTTGGATCTACTATAAATGTCTAGCCCTACGTTTATATCAACCGTCCAACCGGTCATTGATTTTATGTGTTTAGGTTGTTGGTTACCAAGGGCGTGCAGTGGTTGTAGTTTCCTGTGTCACTTCAGAACCTCCATACAGGTATTTGCATTACTTTATTAGTTGATTTCTAAGCCTAGCACCCACAGCTACAGGTACAGTCACATTCATCTGCGCGACTTACCAACTGATAGTCAATAAGCTCCAGCCACAATAAGCCTTACTTGGCCCAAGCCAACCTTAACCGCAGCAACTTCCGACTATCAAACTTCAAATTAGCTATTTCTATTTAAAAACATATCTACCTATAATTTTTGAACCCAAATAATAGAACTTATAATGAACAAGAAATGTGACAATTACAAAAAAAGTTCAGACAATGGGACAAAAGAAAAAACAATAATCGACCTTTCTAAATTATACCTTAATATTACGAGAATCAACCTGCAAAACTGGAAATCGATTGGAAGATTTTAACAAGCATAAATTAACAATGAGATCTCTCTTTTACGTACGTATAAAGGGCTCAGTAATATAAAGAAAAATTAAACAAGAATTCATAAAAACAATTATCTAATTTTACTTTTAGACCACATCCACATAACTTGGTTGGAAAAGATGGATGTAAGAAAGGAGTATGCACTTTGGAGTTAGGTAAGAATTTTTATAAGTAAACAATACACGGCTGGTTTTTTATTAAATGAATAAGTTAGGGTACAATGTTTGGCACTTTCGATATAAGTAAATGATAATAAAAAACCCATAGAATGCGATAATAACTTCAGAAAAATCGAAGAAAATAGTTTTCATACTTAATTAACGTTTTTAAGTTTTTCTTCAAAAAGTTTAGATAAGATGCCTTTAAAAGTCGTCTATGATTTTGTCAGGGATAAAAATGTAACTTTAAAATAAGAATTACAACATATTTTGTCAATTAGTACAAAGTAAAATTTTGAACATTTTATTGATCAGTATATTTTTTAAAATGTGAAGTAGAAACCTGAATATTTTATCATGAAAATTGTGTTATGATTTGATTGTCTGCTAGATTACAAGAAAAAAGATACTGACAGTACTTGTTGGTTCTTTAAAAAAAATTAGGTAGATTACTTTCAGAACCCCTCTTTTTGCAACGTTATTTTAATAGAACAGAGACGTAATCTTAGTGTACTCAATATCTAGACAGCCAACCATTGTTTTAGAATTGTTCAATTTTTTTAACTTCTGATAAAAACAGAATTAATGGTATTTTTGTAAATATTATACCTCCAAGAAATGGCTATACTTCCCAATCATATGTTGTGTGATATTTAAGAGGAATTATTTTGATATAATGTCATTAAAATATTCGTTGAAAAAAGTGCTATTCTAGCTTATACTTTACATTTTAATGTGTATGATAATTCAAATAAAAGATAATGAAGATTTATATTATATTTAATTGTTATAATTATAAAGAAAAACCTGGAAACAGTAAAAAACTGACTTTATTTTATTGACGTAGGGAAAATTTTGTCAAATATTTGAATAAAAAAGCAATATAAAACAAAATAAATTATTTTTAATATAGTCACAAAAAGGCTTAATGAGTTTAGGAAATATTTCATTCACTAATCATGTCATTTAAACTCTATTACATAGAATACAGTGTAAAAAGATGTTCTCGTTTTAATTTTAAGTAATTTCAAATGCATTTTAATACCTTTTAATGATTTATTTTTTGAAACATCTTTTTATAAAATGTTAATGATTTTTGAAGTTATATGTTAAAATGTTTTTAAATTATGTTAACATTTTGTTTTAAATGTAGAAAATTGGTAATTCTAAACATTCTAAAAATGATTTTATTAAATTTTCATCACTTAAATTGCATGTTTGATGAAATTTTCAACTGATAATTCAAGAAAAATCGTTTAAGTTTTATTATATTTTACTTTGAAATGTTAAAAAAATATATTATTGTCAAAAATGTGGAAGTTATACTTTCCTCAAAAAAAGACCTAAAACATGCAAATTAACACGTGTAATGAGATTTTTTTTCTTTCAGGTTTAATTTTAAGTAATTATTGATATTTTTTGTAAAAAGGATTTTCTATAAAAAGTTTTAAAACTCGAGTTATGTAGTGGTTCTAAAAAAGGTTGCGAATTTATGCAATTTTCTTGCAAAAAAAATTTTCTAGGATTTTAAAAATAGCAAAGGATGTTATTAGACGTACTTACAGATACAATTGCTAAGTCATTTTGGCCAAACACTAAAATAAAGTTTTGACATCTGAGGGCCCATACGTGAATACTAATATAAACATATCAATAAATAGGTATAAATAGTTTAGATAACCTATTTCGAAGAAAAGAAATGAAAGAAACTTAGATAGATAGAAAAGATAGATTTAAAAAGTTGGTTTTATTTTTCTAACTAATGGTATCCTATATATTGAAAAAAGATAATTGAAAAGATATTGATAGATAGATAGATGAAGATATCAAATACAGGATAAGATAGATAGATATCATTCCAAGCCTTTTGTTAAAAAAGAAAAATGTATTGTACTATAGATAGATGTGTAGATTGAAAGATACAGTAGGTATTATACAATGGGTTAAAAACACAAGATATATTGGAAAGGAAAAAAGATAGATAATCTATGTAGATATCCATTATCAGGTGAAGATATGAGCTGTAGTTTTCCCAGCCTTGGTATCCAATGTGTGAAGAAGAAGGATATAGAGGAAAGTTTGGGCCTCAGACAACAAATAAGAGTGGATCCTTTCCAAAGTAAGAATATTTAGGAAAAAAGTTACTTTAATTGTCTTTTTGTGGTTATTATGTCCCTTCCCCTATAGACAACCAACCATTTGATTGCACGACCTTTGTCCTAGAAGTCCTAATTGTGTATGGTAATGAGTTGCGCCTGTTTTGGGCCAAAATATTACCCCTACTCTTACTATTTATGTTGCGCACCCGACTTAGCAGCAGTATGAACCATCCTTAAATGCTATGAATCATACTTTAAATTCTTTAAATGTCATTTTACATATTTAATATTTGTACTAAAAACGTCCAAATTTTTTATAATGTTCGCGAATATTTAAACCTAGTGGATACACCTAATTTCTTTTAAGTAGAAACTTTCTTATATATTTTACATCCGTAATAGTATGCAGTAAATGTGATTTTCTCGGCTACTATTTAAAATAACAATGCTTGAAGTATCCTATTTGAAACTCACTTGATCTGTAGGTCTTTCGGTCAAGCTCCAAAAGACAGAAATACTTATTTTTTATAAAGTATTCGTGATTTATAAAAAAAGAATTTATCGAATATTATTTTTTTAGAAAAAACATAACATATGCTCCATAACTCACTTTGTTCCTTTGTTCATTTTTGATTTTTTGTGCTTCGCTTCTTTTGGATGTTGTCATCCTTTTTCTGTCGTATCTATCGATTCAAATAACACATTTATTTATTTCTATTTTTTTCAGCTGGCTTCACCCACAAAACAAATCCGTCCGGGATTGATCTTAACTGTGTTAGACTAGCTTTTCAGGTAAGCTTCATTTGAATGTGTAGATACTTAATACTTTAATCAACTTTTTAATAATTTTATTCATGTTGAGTTAAGATATGAAAGATTTTATTTAGAAATTATTCCTATGACAATAAGGGACATCATAGTAAGTTTATCATTTTCAAGCGACTACGCTCTTAGAGGCCTCTAGGAGCACTTGATATGTGACAGGGAGGTAGAAGTAGACCCCACTTTCTCTTTCAATTTTGTAGGGGGGGGGGGGTCTTTTCTTGTAGGGCGATTTCTCTAAAGAAAGTTGGTGGTACCCTACCCAAAATAGTTATAAACCTTCGCAGGACCTATGAGAAGCTACACTGTAAAGGAATTCCTTATCGGTAAGCGACGATATCATGCAATACATATGACCAATTATAGGCCAATTCACAGACTGGTTTACCAATGGCAGGTCAGAATACATTTGAATTGACCAATGGTAGGCCAGTATGACGTCATTTTTTATAGGTACTATAAAAAGCTTCATTTGAATGTGTAATATTTCAGGTATTTTTGGAGGGAAATGAACCTGGTGCCTTTACATTCGCCTTGAAACCTGTTGTGTCAGATCCTATCTACGATAAAAGTAGGTTATCCATCCATAGGTCACTTCGTCTGTCTCAGTGTTTGTCCGTAATGCTATAGTAGGTATGACATATGTAATTTTTCGAAAATTTAATTTGGCAGAACGCTATTAACGTAAGGCAGTTATAAAGTCTATTAACTAATGGAAATTACTCTTTAAAAATTATTAATGTAATTTACTCGGAAGTTGTTAGCGATAGATGGTTATAATTTCTTAAGACGATTTCCCTAAAAAAAATTTCAATAAACTATCTATTTATGTGTGTCCGTAAGTTTATATAAGATAAAATAGGATTATGTTTGACTAATCAGCATCTCTACTCTATTTTTTTCGTATCAATTAGTAACGGTTAACATGGATTACATAATTATGCATGTTAGAATTGTCCTTGCGGCTGAAACTTCTTCCTAGGATTCTTGGAACAATAAAGTAAAATCCTGAAAGTTAAAATTATTATTAGGATTTTTAAAAAAAGTTTATGTGATATTTTGAAATTTTGAAATTTTGAGCTGAGCTTTTCTTGTTTTTATCATTCTTGTTTATTTAGAATCAAAGTGTGATCTAACAATTTGCCGTCTAACTGAGACTTCTGCAAGCGTGGCTGGGGGAAAAGAAATTCTACTTTTCTGTGAAAAGGTGATTTTATATCTTTCTATCTATCTTTCTATCCATCTCCCGTTCTATCTTTTTATCTATCTCACTTTCTATCCATCGAATTATAAGTAAATATCTAGATTTAACTTTAATATGTATTTTTGATGTAGTTTATAGCTTTAATATTTTTTTTTTAAACAAACAAAAGTGAACTTTAGGTTTATATACAGGGTGCGCCACATATCCTCGGACATTTTCTAAATTGTAAACAAATGAACATAAAATCGTCAATTTTAAAGATTTTATTAAATTTTAAAAACTGGGAAGCAAACTAGGTATATGACTATTAGATTATTGATTAAAATCGCCGCCAGCATCAATCATCGCCTTTACCCGCCTCCTCATCCGCCGGCAGGCCCAGGTCAAAATGTACCTGTCCAAGATGGCGAAGTTCTCCTTGATAGTGGCAATGGGGGAGGTCTTTGTGATATGGGCACGTCTATTGGTACATGCTTCAAAGTAGCCCTAGGCCCAAAAGTCCATTGAATTAAGATCAGGCTGCTGGGAGGCCCCATTTCCTTAGGAATGTGAGTAACCGCAGGATCCTAATTCACCCAACTTTCAAGCTACCATTTGACACGGAGGCCTTTATTTAGACCACAGTTGAGCTAGAACGACGTTCTATACCTTTTTAGAAATGGCATGAAGATTTAAATAGGGTTGTCAGCACAATCCATAGTCTAAAATGAGTTTTTAAGTTCCATATGGGTCTCTTAAGTCGAGAACCGAGAAATTTTCACGATTTTACACGATTTTTGACGTTTTTGACATCTCTAAATCTGTCACGTTTCACTTTGCCGAAGTACTACAGCCAAGCCATTTTAGATAGAGAGCTCTAGTCTTTTCTAGTGTCTTACTTATGTATCTAACAGTATCCCCAGCAAGTTGCACAACTCTACCTCATCTACAGATGGGCTGAGGTCCGATTTATTAGGCCCTAGTCGAGAATCCAGATTATACCACCGGCGCAACTCGAATCTGCCTTGTTGAACATAAGCGCGGCCAGCTCTGAGTACGAGCCCATCTTCATCCAAAGATTTTTTTGTGCTTAAAGGTCATTACCTAAGGTTTTTATAATGGGGTTAAACGTCCTGATTGGTCAAGTAGTTTTGACGCTATGGCCGTTTAAAGAATGTCCGAGGATATGTGGCGCACCCTGTAGTTTAATTTATACAAAATTAAATAATCTAGTTTATGAACAACTGTTACTTTAAAGTCAAACTGTCTTTAAATTTTAAGATTGCTGTTATCTAATGTCTCATACCTATATTTTTTAGACAAAATGAATTGAAAATGATGTAAAAATAGAAATATATCTTTATGTCCTAGAATAGTGTATTTTTTAAATAATAGATTGCAAAACATACTGACTGTAGAATTTTTAATATTTTAGCTTTAACTATTTACTCGACTCCTATAGAAGATTTCTGAAATATTTTTTGATGATTACCTTAAAAAACATTGACTCACTGTCCTTTGTGCTTCTCTTTTAAGGGTTAACTATTTATATCGCAGCAGTAGGAACCATTTTTAACGTCTTTAGTTATGATGCAATGTCTGGCCGAGATTCGAATCTATCATCTTCTCGACAACGAGCGGATACGCTACGTGTTACGTTAAAGTTGCCTGTTTTTTATACCACCTATGAGGAGCAGATCAGTAATTAGAATGGTATACTTATCTATAAATTAATCAATAAATCTTCTTTCTATCTATATCTACAAATCATGCTAGGTAACCAAAGACGACATCCAAGTTCGTTTCTACGAGGAACAAGCTGGTAAGATGGCCTGGGAAGGGTTTGCTGAATTCCAACCCTCGGATGTGCACAAACAATTTGGAATCTGCTTTAAATCACCTAAATATCATAACATTGAGGTAATCAATTCTTATAATAAAGGAACAGTATGTCTGCTGTCTGTTTGTGCCGAGGGATCTTGCTAACCGCTGAACCGATATGGTTCTCCTTTACAGGATAGCTTCTCAAAGGTCCTTAGAAGGTTTATATCTATATTAGGTGAAAGTACTACCCCCTTCCCCAGAGAAATCGAAAAAAAACTAATACCATCTGGCGAAGATTTTTATTTTGGTAAGCTGATCTTAAAATAGATTGAAAAAAATACATTTACGTGCCACTATAGACCTTTTGGGGCGTAACCGCTAATTAAAATTTATTTTAGAAGCGGCTGCACCCCTAGCATCTAGGGGCTCTTTATTCGGAGGGGGAGGAAAAGAGTAAATAATAGCATAACTAATAAACTATCCTACGACTAAAATCTATGAAAATAAAATAGCATAAAATCATGACAGGAATTATGTAAAGCTTTCCTAAAATGAAGAACTCAATTGGTTTAGTAATTATCAAAATCTTATGTTACAGGGAAAACTTTAATTACCAGTTTACCAGTCTTTCTATCTCTCTTCTTTAATTAACTGATTATTAGGTTGAAAGTCCAGTGAAAGTGAAGCTGCAGCTGCGAAGGCCAAGCGATGGAGCCGTTTCGGAATCTCGAGATTTTGAGCTGCTGCCTTTGGACGCGGGACGATCTTACTTCTCGGCAAAACGGCTGAAAACTAACTACACTGTTTTTAATCAGGTTTCATTTTTTTCTCAGATATTATATGTTCTTGTCAATTGTAAGCGAAGTTATCAACATTTAGCAAATGTCTGTATGTCAAAACAGAGATTATTAAATTAGTTTATTTAAAAACAGATATGGTGATTCCTGTAAAGATGGGGATTGACTATACAATTTTCAATACCAGAAAATCTGTACTTTTATTTTAAACAAACACACAATGTTATTACATCCTAAAATATAAAAACATTAAATTATTCTTAGTACATTGCATTTTAGACAATTTTAAAATTGATTGATATGTACATTTTTCATTTATGTTTCTTTTTCTATGTTGTGTTGATGTTAAAAACGCAGTCACTCTAAAATTATTTGTTAATTTTCCTTCATTTGGATGTTGTCTTCTTTGTTTTTAGGCCTGCGTCATTTAATATTTATGTATATGTTTGTTTAGATATTATATGTGGACCATGCTCTACAAGCGGAAGAATTAAAGCATAAAAACACTGCAGGTATGAAATTATAAAGTACTTTACTATAAAAAGGATAAGCTGATTTAGGGGTATAGTCCCTTTCGTGGCAACGCCTCAAAAGTTGCGTTTCGTCGTATTTCAACAGTAGCTTTTCTCCTATTTCTAGCCTATGCGGGGGGCTTTTACCCCTTGGGGCAGTAATCCTCTAACTGAAAGTAAACCTAATGTCAGCTGAATTTATGTTAGATTAATTTATTAACGGCTATAAAAACTCATTAGAAGAATGAGAACTTCCCGCAGAGGGAGGGGAGAAGGGAATTTAACACGAAAATATAGAGGGTTAGGGAGATATGTGCTCCACAGATCGGTTCTGGGGAATGGTAATTTTAAACATTGTTCGATTTATAAAAAAAAACAAGGATGACAACATCCATAAAAGCGAAGCACTGAAACGTTAGGACAAACGGACACTAACACTTGTATAGTGTCAGAGCTGAATAATCAGAATATAAATGTATAAATGTCGAAGCAAAATTGTAAGTAAAATTGTTGAAAAACTGCTTGATACAGAATAATGTTTATGGACACACTTACATTTTTAGGACTTGATTATAGAGTTGCTTCGCTTATAATATTGTACTTTGTTGTCCCAGGAATCAGTATACCAAAATCAGATCAATCGGATAATTAGATCACATAAAAATTTGTTGTTAAAAAAGTAAAACAATCAACATGTTTTAAATGGACGTACGGACATTCTGGTAATGATTATAGAGTTGTTACGCTTTCTAAATCGTACCTTACTACTACAGAAATCACCATGCAAAGTTTGGAATCAATAGAACAATTCTAACATGCCTAAATTAGCGAAAAAAGCTATCCGTTACGGACGGACGGACGGACCGACCCTAATTATAGAAAAGCTTCGCTTTTAAAAATAATTATATTTTTAGGGTATAAAAGCTATGGGAGTCCTACGACATTGCTTCCAAATACATCTTTCTCCCAACCTGTTACTTCACATCAACCTATAAAGGTAAAAATTTTAGGCCTATTCCCTCAAATTGACTTTTGATCACTGAAACAACCCCCCCCGAACACAGTAATAGTGTCTGACTGATTATGACGTAACAAAAAAAAATAGCCAATGAGAGGCCGTTATTGACCAATGGTAAAATTTATAGTGGCCTCTCATTGGCTAACACTATTACAGTGTTCAACCCCCCCCCCCTCCCCAAAAAACCTCACTTTTCTTTGATTAAGAAGAAAATAAAGGGGAAAGTAGGCTTTTAAATATTTGTTTGTTACTTTAGGCCAGGTTAGGTTATATTATATTAAGGTTAGGGTCCCCTCATGGGTAAGGGAAAAAACTACCCACCCCCCCCCCTTTATGTAAAATTTTTTTGAAAATAAGAGGAGGGGGAGGTTATTAGTGCTCCCTAAGTTTATAAAAGACTAAAAAAAACTTCTCCTATATTCAACAATGATAGGTTCGAATTTCTACCTAGACTGAATCATAACTCAAGATGTTAAAACTGTATCTATTTTTTATATGTCAAATGCATGCACAGTTAAGACTTACAGACAATGCAATGGGATGTGTTTTATTTATATTGGCTAAACCTAAGACTTTTAGGGGAAAAAATAACAAAAACATAAAAGTACATTTTGAACTAGATTGAAGACACCTATGGAGGTAGTATTGCCCAACCCCAGACTTCTGGTGCTGTGGGACCACTGAAACCTGTTGCCATGCCTGGATCCAGCCTGCCTGGTGCCAGCTTGCCAGGTAAACATTTATAAAAACAGGAAGAATAAAAAGTATAATTATTTGAAGCTTTTTATAGTGAATATCAAAATTTACGTCACCACCATTGGTCAAGTAAAATGTATACCGGACTGCCATTGGTATTTGAGTCTGTGTAATTTCCTATTTTTCGTCATTTTTATTGTGTGACATCATTTTCGTTTAGGCAATTTAAAGAGCTTCTAGTTAGTCATGGTATTTGGAAAAATAGACAATAATAGATGAATTGTTAGATAATTGGAAAAATAGATTGCACAGTATTTTGTTTATTGATATAGATGAAATGATAAATAAATTGATAGATATATAAATTGGTGCATTCATGGTAATGACAGATAGACAAATAGAAGTACTTTGATAGATAGATTGACATGTTGATGAATGCTGAATGATTGATAGATAGATAAATAACTTAAAATATAAATAGGATCAAGTATGCAACAGCCAGGAATAAGATTTCCCCAGCCTCCATCCTTAATGTTACCTGGATCACAAATGCCATCAAGTTCTGGTTTATTATTACCTTCAACCTCTATTACAGCAGGCTCTCAACCTCTATACTCTTCTTCTGTTGCTCTACCAGGTAAATTATTTAATTAACTTTTCAAGAGTATTCCAACATATAAAAGAGTATCTAAATATGCCCTCCACACTAGCTTTATCTTATTATTAGAAATGTCTACACCCTCCCTACTCATATCCTCTATGAAAATCGCATTACTATGAATGTCTAAACCCTCCCTACTCTCATCATCTGTGAATATCTTATTATTAGGAATGTCTACACCCTCCCTACTTTCATATTAGGAATGTCTACACCCTCCCTACTCATATCCTCTATGAATATCTTATTACTAGGAATGTCTACACCCTCCTTACTCTTATCATCTATTTATATCTTATTATTGGGAATGTCTACACCTTTCCAACTCTCATCATCTATGTATATTACTTTAATTATAAGAATGTCTACACCCTCTTTACTCGAATTATCTATATAAATCTTATTATTAGGAATGTCTACACCCTCTCTCCTCTCTTCAATGTTACCGCCACCAAGTATTGTAACTATGCCATCATCTAATGTTGTTTCAATGCCTTCAAATATCTCTGCTACACTACCTTTGAATTCATCTTTGGCAGGTATAGATTTCCTTAGCTTATT
This sequence comes from Acartia tonsa, assembly GCF_053477335.1. NCBI lineage: Eukaryota > Metazoa > Arthropoda > Copepoda > Calanoida > Acartiidae > Acartia > Acartia tonsa. Next base: position 42,534,420 of record NC_137268.1, on the reverse strand, counting down.
TGTGTTTATAATTCATATTATTATCAAATTTCCTTATTCATAAAGTTATAAAGTTACTCTATAACTCTTCAAGTCAATCTGTCTGTTTGAATGATTCTTAAGGCTTTTTGGGGACCTGCCATTTGAGATAGTCTTTTTGGGAAGATTCATCTAGCAAATGCACGTTCCAAATAACTCTTCTGTGTCTGTTAGGGAAATGAAAGTAGGAATAATTGTTTTCCCCTTTAAAACTAGTAACTAAGTCTAAGTAACAACTCAAAGACAATGAGATTGCTATCTGGAAGTTATACCTGTAACATTTGTGCCAATGTCTCAAGGACCATTAAGAATAGATTTTAGCCAGGGGTTTTAAATAATGTCCAAATAATTCAAATTACAATCTTAAATTAGGTTACAGAATGGATGAAGATATAAAAGTTCCCCAACCAGACAGACCTTATACAATGCTTAATCCTGCAAGTGGAAGCCTGGATGATTTCCCCCCACCTCCCCCAAGAATGCCAACTAGGTAAATAAATATTTTTAGCAGCGTATAATTAGTTTATGTTTAAAAAATCTGTCCTAAAGTCGTCATTACTTAATAAAAACTTCTTTAAAAATTTCTTCATTTGTCTTACTGTAAAAATATCCATCGTACTCTTTTGTAAGAATGTAACTAGCTGGTTTTTATTCACTGGTATTAGCATAAATTGTAGTGTGCTAGTTTTCTGTAGGTAGGTGTGATGTTTGAGTCTAGACCACATTGCATCATACTACAGACAGCAAAAGGGGTGCCTACTTCTGATATGTCCATAAACACAAAAACTCATCACCTTGCAATGATAGGATTAACAGACAAAGATCTGACAATCAAAGAGTTGTTGATTGTTGCTTCATGTAAATCACATGAAACTTACTCTTTTTCTTTCCATGCAATAATGTTAAAGTTATGGACTTTCTAGCAGCTAAAGAAAAAACCCGCCTGCAAACATTTAGGTCCCCGGGAAAGGCAGCTAGGTAGTTATCTGTATATACGTCTATACTATAAATCTCTTATCCAGGCCAATCTCAGATCTGTCTGACCTAACCCAAACCGACATGGCATCAGTAACCACCCGGCAGTCGGTAAATGAGATCCTCAGCATGGCAGACATACCGGTCAACTCAGACACGGAGAGCATGAACATTGACAGGTAAATAGTTTTATTTTTGTGTGTTATTAGTAAAGTTAAAGACATTGTTCATAAAAAGGATTGTACATGAAAAATCACCATTTGGTTTTTAAGATATATAAACAGAACGTGTCCTAACTTTTGTGATTTTTTTAAAAATGGCTAGTTGGCGCTTTTAGTAAAATGATCCATAAAATTTAGATATGCAGTCGGTTTTTTGTAGACCTCTTATTTTTTTAGTAATTTAGGTTTTTAATTAAGTGTGTTTTAAGGTACTAAAACGCAACTAAAAAAAGAAGAATATTGCCACTATGAGCAAAAATAGTAAGATCTTTAATTTGACATCTTACTTTTTAAGTTCTGTTGAGAAATTATTGAATAAATCTATTTTGTTGAACCCCGGAGAATCAAAACTTTGAACTTTGGGAGATCTTCACGAATGGGTTAAATAAAAATCCCAAAGTTAGGACACGTTCTTTGGGAGTTTTCTTGTTTGTATATTTCCCAATCTTTGATAGATTAAACCCACCCAACAACATGTTTAATACAAAAATGAATATGAGAACGCGGATTTATTGACAGGGGGGAAATTTGTGGTCAATTTGGCTTGCTAATATGGACCACATTTATTCTTCAGTTCGTTCATTCAGCAGGAGAGAAGGGTATGGGGTAAAGAGTAGATTATTTTTGCAGCTGCCAGCATCACTTTATCAAAGTACATGAAAATATGGTGCAACATCCAAGTAATATATCGAATATTATAATGAAAAATATTTTAGTTTCAGCATGGACTGTCTTTATACTGGTGGAGATAAGCTACACAATGATATTATTATATTTATATTTTAGCTTCAGTATGGACTGTCTGTATACTGGTGGAGATCAGGTACATAATGATATTATTATATTTATATTTTAGTTTCAGTATGGACTGTCTGTATACTGGTGGAGATCAACTACACAATGATATTAATATATTTATATTTTAGTTTCAGTATGGACTGTCTGTATACTGGTGGAGATCAACTACACAATGATATTAAAATATTTATATTTTAGTTTCAGTATGGACTGTCTGTATACTGGTGGAGATCAACTACACAATGATATTATTATATTTATATTTTAGTTTCAGTATGGAATGTCTGTATACTGGTGGAGATCAACTACATAATGATATTAATATATTTATATTTTAGTTTCAGTATGGACTGTCTGTATACTGGTGGAGATCAACTACACAATGATATTATTATATTTATATTTTAGTTTCAGTATGGACTGTCTGTATACTGGTGGAGATCAACTACACAATGATATTAATATATTTATATTTTAGTTTCAGTTTGGACTGTCTGTATCTGGTGGAGATCAGCTCCATAATGATATTAATATATTTATATTTTAGTTTCAGTATGGACTGTCTGTATACTGGTGGAGATCAACTACATAATGATATTAATTTATTTATATTTAAGTTTCAGTATGGACTGTCTGTATACTGGTGGAGATCAGCTCCATAATGATATTAATATATTTATATTTTAGTTTCAGTATGGACTGTCTGTATACTGGTGGAGATCAACTACATAATGATATTAATTTATTTATATTTTAGTTTCAGTATGGACTGTCTGTATACTGGTGGAGATCAACTACATAATGATATTAATATATTTATATTTAAGTTTCAGTATGGACTGTCTGTATACTGGTGGAGATCAACTACATAATGATATTAATATATTTATATTTTAGTTTCAGTATGGACTGTCTGTATACTGGTGGAGATCAAATCAACTACATAATGATATTAATATATTTATATTTTAGTTTCAGTATGGACTGTCTGTATACTGGTGGAGATCAACTACATAATGATATTAATATATTTATATTTTAGTTTCAGTATGGACTGTCTGTATACTGGTGGAGATCAGCTCCATAATGATATAATATATTTATATTTTAGTTTCAGTATGGACTGTCTGTATACTGGTGGAGATCAACTACACAATGATATTGATATATTTATATTTTAGTTTCAGTATGGACTGTCTGTATACTGGTGGAGATCAGCTCCATAATGATATTAATTTATTTATATTTAAGTTTCAGTATGGACTGTCTGTATACTGGTGGAGATCAACTCCATAATGATATTAATATATTTATATTTTAGTTTCAGTATGGACTGTTTGTACACTGGTGGAGATCAACTCCATAATGATATTAATTTATTTAAATTTTAGTTTCAGTATGGACTGTCTGTATACTGGTGGAGATCAGCTAAACAATGATATTAATTTATTTATATTTAAGTTTCAGTATGGACTGTCTGTATACTGGTGGAGATCAACTACATAATGATATTAATATATTTATATTTTAGTTTCAGTATGGACTGTCTGTATACTGGTGGAGATCAGCTCCATAATGATATTAATATATTTATATTTTAGTTTCAGTATGGACTGTTTGTACACTGGTGGAGATCAGCTCCATAATGATATTAATTTATTTATATTTAAGTTTCAGTATGGACTGTCTGTATACTGGTGGAGATCAAATCAACTACATAATGATATTAATATATTTATATTTTAGTTTCAGTATGGACTGTCTGTATACTGGTGGAGATCAACTACATAATGATATTAATTTATTTATATTTAAGTTTCAGTATGGACTGTCTGTATACTGGTGGAGATCAACTACATAATGATATTAATATATTTATATTTTAGTTTCAGTATGGACTGTCTGTATACTGGTGGAGATCAAATCAACTACATAATGATATTAATATATTTATATTTTAGTTTCAGTATGGACTGTCTGTATACTGGTGGAGATCAACTACATAATGATATTAATATATTTATATTTTAGTTTCAGTATGGACTGTCTGTATACTGGTGGAGATCAGCTCCATAATGATATAATATATTTATATTTTAGTTTCAGTATGGACTGTCTGTATACTGGTGGAGATCAACTACACAATGATATTGATATATTTATATTTTAGTTTCAGTATGGACTGTCTGTATACTGGTGGAGATCAGCTCCATAATGATATTAATTTATTTATATTTAAGTTTCAGTATGGACTGTCTGTATACTGGTGGAGATCAACTCCATAATGATATTAATATATTTATATTTTAGTTTCAGTATGGACTGTTTGTACACTGGTGGAGATCAACTCCATAATGATATTAATTTATTTAAATTTTAGTTTCAGTATGGACTGTCTGTATACTGGTGGAGATCAGCTAAACAATGATATTAATTTATTTATATTTAAGTTTCAGTATGGACTGTCTGTATACTGGTGGAGATCAACTACATAATGATATTAATATATTTATATTTTAGTTTCAGTATGGACTGTCTGTATACTGGTGGAGATCAGCTCCATAATGATATTAATATATTTATATTTTAGTTTCAGTATGGACTGTTTGTACACTGGTGGAGATCAGCTCCATAATGATATTAATTTATTTATATTTAAGTTTCAGTATGGACTGTCTGTATACTGGTGGAGATCAAATCAACTACATAATGATATTAATATATTTATATTTTAGTTTCAGTATGGACTGTCTGTATACTGGTGGAGATCAACTACATAATGATATTAATATATTTATATTTAAGTTTCAGTATGGACTGTCTGTATACTGGTGGAGATCAGCTCCATAATGATATTGATATATTTATATTTTAGTTTCAGTATGGACTGTCTGTATACTGGTGGAGATCAACTCCATAATGATATTAATATATTTAAATTTTAGTTTCAGTATGGACTGTCTGTATACTGGTGGAGATCAGCTAAACAATGATATTAATTTATTTATATTTAAGTTTTAGTATGGACTGTCTGTATACTGGTGGAGATCAGCTTCATAATGATATTAATATATTTATATTTAAGTTTCAGTATGGACTGTCTGTATACTGGTGGAGATCAACTACATAATGATATTAATTTATTTATATTTAAGTTTTAGTATGGACTGTCTGTATACTGGTGGAGATCAGCTAAACAATGATATTAATTAATTTATATTTAAGTTTTAGTATGGACTGTCTGTATACTGGTGGAGATCAGCTTCATAATGATATTAATATATTTATATTTAAGTTTCAGTATGGACTGTCTGTATACTGGTGGAGATCAGCTCCATAATGATATTAATATATTTATATTTTAGTTTCAGTATGGACTGTCTGTATACTGGTGGAGATCAGCTTCATAATGATATTAATATATTTATATTTAAGTTTCAGTATGGACTGTCTGTATACTGGTGGAGATCAACTACACAATGATATTAAGCCAATACTTCCAGGTACTTCATTCTTTTAGCTTATTTTCCTTTAAGTTGGATGTAACCTTTTTTAAATTATGACCAAGTGTATACAAATTACAAGATTATACTTCACAGAATCAAATGAAATAATCATGATTAAGAACAGTTTGACTTAATAAGAGCATTTATTTTTTTGCAAATGTTCTTTACATTTTATTTATATATATTAACTTCAATTTAACATTAACATCTATAGACACAGCACTCATTCTTGGAATAATTTGTATTGACTTAATGAAAATGAACCATTAATATTTTGTTTGTGAGTTAACCTCTAATATATATTCAACTATTTATCTATCTACCTAGATTATGGATCATCTACAGCGTGGAAGCCAGATTCAAGTTCCAGCACTTTACCTGGCCGTGGCAATGGTTCCAACTTGTCTCATTGGAAAGATACTAGTCTTGGTAACCTAGGTGTGTAAATTTGGTCACCCTCCAACTTACGCATATTAGAATAGTTCATTATTCAAATATGACGTCATTCGGGATTTTTCAGCCAAAAGATTTTAAATTTATCCCCTTCTTAATAGACACTATAAAGAGCTTCATGATGTGGGATGCATATCTTATATGTCTGTCGTATTAGAAGATTTAGTTGGCCCCAGAACCGCTTTGGCTTTTCTGGTCAGCAAGCCTATGTATAGGACCTAGGAAGGTTTTTGACTTTTATCAGGAATGTAAATAGCAATGACTCCTTATCTTTAAATCATTTTAGGCCAATGGAAGGATAACCTGGGATCTACAACATCAATTGATACTGTCAAACAAATTTTATCTCCAGGTAATTTAACTCAACAATTTTTGAATAATTGATGAATGAAAAAGGATGACGTCATCCATAAAAGCAAAGCTCTGAAATCAAATGCAAAGTTTGAAATCTATAGGGCAATTCTAACATGCCAAAATATACAGACCCCAATTACAGAAAAGCTTCGCTTATAAAAATTGAAAAATGAAATGGAAAAGGATTAGGTTGAGATTAGAACTGGAAAAAGGTCAAATTAAAGGACTAGGACACTTGAAACGGAGGTATCAGTGCTTAAAATTATTGAATGAATTTAATACTATAAAAATAGCTAGTGGATGCGAACATAGCATGTAGGGACGCTGATCTCAGAAGAGTAAGAATTGGACAGAAAATAGCCTAAAATAAAAAAAATAAAATAGCCTAAAACCACTCTGGGACCTATTTGAACTCAAATAGTTCTAAACCTTACTACTGTATATAATAGGTTTTAATTATCGTATAGATTCAACAATGAATGTGGATGGAGATTCCCTTGCTAACAGCCAGAACATTGATATTGATCAGGTAGGTAGATTGTAGATACCTAGATAGATAGATACCTAGATAATTAGATACATAGATAGATAGATCAATAAAATTATTTACATTCAACTCTTAATTTTACAAATAACAATACATTTTTTTTCAATTCAAGAACAGTAATTTTTATTTTAAAGTCCTAATATCTTTAGGATCTAAACGCAAAAAATCTTGCGCAGTATTCTTGGATTGGAGTCGCTTTTCCTTTCCATTTAACACGCATCCGTGAACAAAATACTTAGTTGGGTTTTCAAGACAAAAAGGTCGACGATTTAAACACAAACGTCTTTTTCTCTTAAAAATCCTAATTTATCTCTATAAACGTTTGATCGATTTGTCATTGGATGTTATACATCCTTGTAATAACCAATCACAATGTTTTATTTAGATTTATAATGACGTCATATCCGGTTCATGATGACGTCATTGGTTCGAATAGTACATATTTATCAACCAATCAAAATGCTTTATTTTAGATTTACGATGACGTCATATCCTGTGTATATGATGACGTGGACTCAAAGTATGATGACCTGTTATTTGCTGCCATAGGTCACATGCTTCAACTAATCCCAATGCTTTATTTTAGATTTACGATGACGTCATATCATGTGTATATGATGACGTGGACTCAAAATATGACGACCTGTCATTGGCTGGAATAGAACCACCAGCTCCACCAATCAGGAGACGAGGCACTATTGATGAAGGAAAGTATCAAAATATACAAGAAAATTATTTATTTTTAAAGTATTTAAGTAAAGTAAACAAAAGAAACTTAATTGACAATTCTAAAGCTTTACAAATTATCTATTAAGCTGAATTTTTTTTACTTTAATCGTGTTTTTTGCAATATTTCTAACATTTTGATACTTTAAAAATGCAGGAAGCATGGGAATTGACAAACCCCTGCCCACAACTCCAAAAAATCCATCTCTTATTACGCTTTTCAGGTAATTATTCTTACTGTGCAATAAACTAACAAATTTACCATTTGGCTAGATCATGTTAAAGTTACTAGGCTAATAAATGTATAAGTATAGATGTATAATCCAGACAACTACATAAATTACGTTTCGGAGACTCTTTTCGTCTGCTAGCAAATTGTTTATGTTCTTTTGTGGGTACTGTGTGTTTATATTCCGACGCTATTAGCTGATTTCAAATACCCGCTGTGGGCAGAGTTACATAATAGTGTGGTAATACGACACCCAGACGGACAGGCCGTTTACAGAGTTGCTTCGCTGTGACTTATGATAACAAACCCCCCGCACTAATCCTATTATATCACTATCCATCTCATGACCGCTGTTGACCCCGCACCCAGCGGTCAAACTAGCCTGCCTAAATGTGGGGAGGGGACTTGAACATGCAACTATCACGAGTCCCTCACGCGCTTATATAATCGGGAGGCGCTGCCTCCCCTTTTACCACCGCTGCCCCCACAGCCTGTCTACCGTCGGGCGCTAAGCCCTAGCGCCCCACACCCCCTTCAAACCTAACCATTGTTATATTTTGTTGTATATATATAGTAAACATAACTTGTAAATATTATTCAGTTTAAATATATAATTTCTGTATGATTGAATCCTGCTTGTTTGTTTGGTAGAATACTTAAAGGCTAGGGCTCGTTGAATCCGAACTCGTTACCCCGTGGGCCGAGAACGCTCGGCTTACCAGAACTTGGTGTCAGCGTGTTTCAATCGAGCCTTACAGAAACTAGCCTATTCTACCTCTGATTGGACCCTTTGGCAAGTAAGGGGACAATCAGCCGCCAACTGACCCGTGAGACGGCCTTTTTAGGTCGAATTTCCATCATTTTGAACGCAATATGTGGGCCTCTGGCCTACGGCAAGCAGATTTAGCCTGCTAAAAGCACCAGTTAAGACGCTTTTTCCGTGTCGTGTAGGAGTAGCGCTAGGTGCGCAGCCACGGCAATCGGATAATTTAGCTCAGACGGCTACAGAACTGAGTCTAAATTGGCAAGTGTAGCTGGGACAAGCCCCAGGACACCCAGGCCAAACCTACGAGACAGACAGCTGTGTGCTGGTCTCCCTAAGAAGGCAATGTGTGGCTGCGAAGCTTCAGCACACAAGTAAGCCCTACCACTGCGACGGATAGCAGATTTTGAGCCACAGGCACGGCAGGACGGGTCATTCCCTGCCGCTGCCTCCCAGGATTCGAACCCGAGGCGCTGCAGGACGGGCCATTCCCTGCCGCCATTTTTCGGGATTCGAACCAGCGGCGCTGTAGGACGGGTCATTCCCTACCGCCGTCACCCCTCTGAACCTTGCAGGACGGACATTCCCTGCTGCCAGTGCTTCCAGAATCACACCTAGAGCTCCTAGTGATAACAACACATCAGTGTGTATAAATGTCAACCAAGTGATAAAAATAAATATAAAATTGTTGACCAAGTGATAATTAATAAGCTCTAGTGATTCGAAGCTACAGTCTAAGCCACCATGGTAAGCGATACCACCATAGCTGCGGTGCGGCCACCACCAAAGTTTCTGCCAACCCCAGCCGAACGAGAGGCCCCCTTGTCTCAAGGGCAGGACCTCCACTTCCCCTGCCATGTCAGGGTGAGGTTTCCTACTCCTGACCCTGCCCAGCATGTACAGGTTGATGCCATGATTGATTCTGGCAACCGTGTACCAGGGTCTGCTGTAATTTCTGAGCATCTCATGCACGCGATGGGCGTGCAACGCATGTTGATTCCGGACAACACCCAGATCCTGACTGCTAATGAGGAAGGCCAGCCCCTCCAGGTAATCGGAAAATTAAAAGAGTTATATATGGCAGTTTCACACACTCTTATACTCCATCTATACCACGTGACTGTGGTCCGGAATCTCTCACACCCTCTGAACCTAGGAGGGTATTTTCTCAAGGAGTTCGGAACTAGGCTCTGTTTCGACATGCAACCACCTTGCTTGTGGGTGCGTGGGGAGTTTATCCCACTCCGTGGCGTCCCCATTGACCGGGAGACAGCCGAGAGAGAGCTAAGCTATGAGGGGCCTCTGCCAGGCCCCCTGCCTGAGCAGCCGCGTGTGGTTGAGAAAGGCACACACTGGGTGGACGCTGAGCTCAACGCACACAAGGGAGCTAACCTGCTAGCCATGGGGTTGCCCCCAGTGCCCAAGGTGCCAAGGGAGAGCCTGCCAACAACGTTTCCTGAGATTGCCAGCCCTCCAGAACCAATCTTCTCCGCCGACATTTTTATCAACGGCCAGCCGTGTCCACCTGGCCCCCTCTACCTGGGACCTCCAGCCAGTCCACCAGCCAAGCCCGAGTCCAGACCCGTCAAGTCGCGGTCTGATGTACCCGGAGCCACACTCAACTCTCAGGCCCCAGCCTCTCCCGGCGCCGTGCCCGTCAAGTCGCGGCCGGACGCCCACGGAGCCAAAGCTGGACCCAGCACTTTGGCCTCTCCCAGCGCCGAGCCCGTCAAATCGTGGCCGGACGCCCCCGGAGCCACGCCTGGCTCCGACACGTCAGCCCCTCCAGAAGCCGAGCCCGTCAAGTCGCGGCCGGTGGGTCCCGGAGCCAAGGCTGACCCCGCACCAGCCACGTATAGGCTAAGCGCTGTCACTCCAACTGACGGTCAACCACCCCAGCTCCGCACAGCCAAGCGGGTGGTCCTGCCTGGCCGCGGGGTTATGGCGGTCCCTGTTGAGCTAGTAGGCCATCGCACCAAGGATGCCATTCAACTAGCTGCCCCAGAACAGAGGTTTGGGGAGGACCTTGTTATTCCAGAGGGCCTGTATGCCCACAGGCCTGGCTCTGCCACTGTGTTTAGAGTACTGGTGGTCAATGAGGGGGAGGTGCCCCTCTTGCTGGATGCTGGCCTCCCAGTGGCAGGGGAGCTGGTCAAACCTGACATTTTAGAGGTCTCTGATACGCCTCCCCCGCGTCTCCACTCGGTCCAAGAACCTGCTGAGCCTATAGACATGCAGGAGTTGTGGGAGGCCCTGGAGATGGAAGACAATGAGTTCCTACGCAAGGACCCCTTGCTCAAGAAGGAGGTCTGGACTACGTTGTCAGAGTACAGGGACGTCTTCTCCAATTCTACCCCCGGCTGCACAGATGTGGTTGAGTTGCAGCTGCGCCTCAAGCCAGGGACCCAGCCGATCCGCCAGAGATTTAGGGATCTGAACCCGCGGCAAGAGGCTGAACTGGAGAAACAACTGGACACCTGGCTACAGGAAGGAGTTATAGAGCCGTCGGACTCCGCCTGGAGCAGCCCCCTGGTGCCCATCAAGAAGAAGTACAGGAGCACCCGCTGGGCCGTCGACTACAGAGCCCTCAACAAGTGTCTGGAGCTGGACAGCTACCCCCTGCCTAGGATCCAGCAGTTGGTGGAACGAGCTGGCGGGCACCGTGTCTACAGTGCTTTAGACGCGGTGGCCGCATACTACACCATCCGTGTGTCTGAGGATAGCCGGCCCTGCACCGCCTTCACCACCCCCAGGGGCTTGTATCAATGGAAAAGGATGCCCTTTGGCCTGGCTACGGCACCGTCTGTCTATTCCAGGTTTATTGCAGGGGTCCTAAACCCACTAGGCACAGCCAACCTCCAGTCATACCTTGACGACGTCCTGACCTTCCATCAGGATACCTGGGCCCACCTGGCCAGGCTCCGAGAGGTCTTGGAAGCCCACCGTAGGGGAGGGATCCGCCTCAAGCCAGCCAAGACCAAGTTGTTCCGATCCAAGGTGGATTATCTGGGCCACACCCTCAGCCGTGAGGGGATAGCCATGCAAGAGGACTATATTGACCGCATCTTGGACTGGCCAGCCCCTAGCACCCCCAAGGATTTGCTGGCGTTGCTGGGCTTCTTTGGATACTACCGCCTGTTCATCCCAGAGTATGCAGACCTCACCTACGAGATGAATCGGCAGAAGACGGCCAAGGCCCTAACCTGGACGCCTGAGATGGAAGCCCAGCTGCTGCAACTCAAGGACAAGTTCCGCAAGGCCCCCATCCGAGCGCCGCCCAGGTTTGATTTGCCAGCAGTGTTCCAGCTCACCACAGATTTCAGCAGCCGCGCCATCTCTGCCATACTGAGTCAATGCCAGGAGGGCAAGGAGAGGCTGATTGCCGCCGTGGGGCGCAAGACAACCGACCCTGAGACGCGCTACCCGTCCTGGAAGGGAGAGATGGCCGCCATTATCTATGGGATCCGAAAATTCCACGGCATCTTGTCCTACCGCAGCTTCCAGATCAACACTGATTCCTCTGCCTTGCTACAGATGAAATCACTGAACACATCCACAGGGATGGTGGCCCGCTGGCAGGAGGAGCTAGCGGCCTTAGACTTTACCGTCTGCCACAGGCCTGGCACCCAGAATACCAACGCCGACGCCCTCAGCCGCCGGGAAGATGCCAACATGCCAACGGCTAGCCCCGAAGAATTAGCAGAGCAGGCTGAGTATATCCACAACCTTTGCCAGCTAGGGGAGGCCGCAGCTAGCCGGCCTCCTGCCGCCCGACTGGATTCAGCTAGAGTATTGGAAGCCCAGACACAGGACCCCCTCCTGCTCCGTGTCCGCCAATGGGTGGCTGATGGCAAGGCCCCAACCAAGGCTGAGCTGCGTGGCAAGGAACGAGACGAGCAGCAGTACGCCAGCCGCTTCCCAGCCCTGGGGCTTGACGAGCACGGCTGCCTCACCACCACTGACCAGACTCTGACAGGAGAGAGGACAAGATACCTGCTGCCTTCGGCCCTCCAGCAGGACGCGTTCTTTCTAGCCCATGGGACCCCCATGGCTGGGCACTTTGGGATGGACGCAACTATCGCCCGCGTTGCCATGCACTTCTGGTGGCCCAACCTGGCCCGTGACGTCTGCCTGATGGTACAAACCTGCCCTGAGTGTGTCCAGAAAGTTACCAAGGAGAGGCTGAAGCAGGGGATCCACGTGCCCTCCCGCCAGGGGTATCCACAGCAAGTCCTATTCATCGACCTGGTGGGGCCACTGCCAGAGACCCCAGCTGGGAACCGCTACATCCTCACCTGCCAAGATGGATTCAGCCGGTTTGTCAGCCTCTACGCCATCCCCAACAAGCGCACCCTCACGGTGGCTGAAGCCCTGTTGCACCGCCACCTGGCCACGTTCGGATGCCCCCTGAAAATCCATTCCGACAATGGAATGGAATTTACCGGCCAGGTATTCCAGGAACTGGCCTCCAGGCTCGAGATTGGCCTGACACATCCACCACCCTACAACCCGCAGTCCAACCGAGTGGAGAGGTTTCATAGGACGCTCAACACAGGCATGCGCCTGTTCCTAGACAGAGGAGATAACAACTGGGAGCCACACCTGCCTGCCATCGCCTTTGCCTACAACACCAAGGCCTGCAGATCCACTGGTGTGACCCCGTTCCTGGCCTTCTTTGGGAGAGAGGCCAAACTTCCGGTGGACATGGTGCTACGGCTGCCAGAGACCGAATATGCTTCAGTTCCAGCCAACGTCCAAGCCCTCTTGCAGCGCTACTATGCAGTGTATGATGCCATCCAGCAGAAGGAGGAGGGAGCCATCAGGAGGAGCGCGGCAGCTTACGAAGGCACGGCCAAGTATGAGGTTGGAGACTTGGTCTGGTACCTGGCCCCCCGCCTGGTGCCAGGGAAGGCAGCCAAGATTACCAAGAGATGGACTGGCCCCTGGAAAGTAGTGAGGAAAGCTACAGAAGTCCATTATGTCATTAAACCTGCCTCTCCAGTAGCCAGGATCTCAGAAGTTACCGCGCATGTAGGCCGACTGCGCAAATACACTGGAGATGTGACTGCCCACCAGATCCCAGAAGACATCCAAGTTGACATGGACGGCGACGAGGATGCCACCGAGCTGCCAGTTGGAGCGGCGGCGCCCGCAGCTAGCAACCCAGGAGAGTTCCCAGTGCACCAGCCAGCCGCAGCCGCCCCACAGCCTAGCGGCCAAGATCGTGACCCAGTGGAGGAAAACCTGCAGGAGCAGCCCAACGAACCACCGCCGCCGCCGCCCGCTCCAGAGCCACTCAGAGATGCCATCTGGAACCCTGACGCGGACATGGAGAACCTGCCAGCCAGCAGCGAGCCTGTAGGAGAAGAGCCAGCCACTGCGATGGAAGAGGCCGCCCCAGAAGAAGAAGAAGAAGCCATGTGCCCCCTGCTGATGACAGCCATCCCCATCCGGGTAGGAGCTAGGAGACCAAGCAACCTGAATCAAGCAGGCGCCCCCATGGAGTTCTATGCACCCTTTGCCATCACCATTCCACCCTTAGGAACCACCAGAGTCTGCCTAGGCCTCCGTGTCCAGCTACCTGCCGCGACAGAACTGATCCTGCAGACGAGGCAAAATTTCCAGCGGCGAGGCCTGGCCGTCGCCAACCCACGCCTAGAAGCCAACCAGGAGCTGACAATGCTGATCACCAACCACAGTCAGACCGAGCAACGAGTGTCCCAGGGAGCCTGTGTAGCCCGAGCTGTCCTCCATCGAGCTGTGCCCCAAGAACTGCCTGTCCGGCGCAGGAGCCGGCTGTCGTATCCCCAGGTTCAAGGCCTGGTGGCTCAGGAGCCACGCAACCCTTGAAGGGGAGGTTGTGGTAATACGACACCCAGACGGACAGGCCGTTTACAGAGTTGCTTCGCTGTGACTTATGATAACAAACCCCCCGCACTAATCCTATTATATCACTATCCATCTCATGACCGCTGTTGACCCCGCACCCAGCGGTCAAACTAGCCTGCCTAAATGTGGGGAGGGGACTTGAACATGCAACTATCACGAGTCCCTCACGCGCTTATATAATCGGGAGGCGCTGCCTCCCCTTTTACCACCGCTGCCCCCACAGCCTGTCTACCGTCGGGCGCTAAGCCCTAGCGCCCCACACCCCCTTCAAACCTAACCATTGTTATATTTTGTTGTATATATATAGTAAACATAACTTGTAAATATTATTCAGTTTAAATATATAATTTCTGTATGATTGAATCCTGCTTGTTTGTTTGGTAGAATACTTAAAGGCTAGGGCTCGTTGAATCCGAACTCGTTACCCCGTGGGCCGAGAACGCTCGGCTTACCAGAATAGTTCATGCCCCCTATATTCGCTAATTTTAAGGCTAGCCTAAGAGTTAGGGTCGCCAAAGACGTTGTCGTTATACAGTGGATTTATGATGACAAATATACATCTAACACTGGCATTTATACATCAAAATTTACATCTAAACTTTTTTTTTTTTAGTGAAAAGAAAAATGAACTGCTAAAAGAGAAAGAAGAAAAGAGAAAGCAAGCAGAGGATATAAAGAAGAAGGAGGAGGTAAGTGAATAAATATTTGTATTGTAGACAGCTATCCGCGTATGTTAAAATGAAAAATTTTAAGATTAAAACCAGCTTTGTTAGCCCCAAGGACCCGAAGGCCTGGACAAAAACTAAAACTGGTATTATTATTTTGATTTTCAATTATTATTCAGGCAGTGTCCAAAAAAATCAGCCATGTGACATCATAAAAATGGGGATGAAAGGAGAAGTGGGAAAGAAAACCCCTAAAAAAGAGATGGATGATCCCTTTTTTAGGACGTCACATGGCTGATTTTTGAGACATCGTATAACAAACTTAATTCATTATCCTTTATTCTAGGAGGCAAAGAGGAGAGAAAAAGAGGAGAAAGAGAGAAAGAAAATGGAGGAAAAAGAAAAGAGAAGATTAGAAGAGGATGAAAAAAGAAATCAACAACACAATGACAAGGAATTTTTCATTAATTTTATTCTTGTTACAGTAGCTGGACAAAGTGATTAAAAAATCAGCCATGTGACGTCATAAAAATGAGGGAGATGCGAGGAGAAATGGGAAAGAAGACCCTAAAAAAGAGATAGATAATCCCTTATTTTTATGACTTCACAAGGAAGATTTTTATAGATACTTTTCCAGCCACGTTGTTGCAATTGTATGAGAAGCAGCTTAACGTTATTCAATACAAATGACCAATAATTAGGCCAGTATACATTTTAATTGACCAATGGTAAAATTGTATTCTGGCCTATCATTGGTCATTTGTATTGTACAACGTCATTTTTTTAGGCTCTATAATCTAAACATAGGGTCAAAGATCTTGGATGGGGGGATTGTTATTTTAGCACGCTGCAAGTTTCACTTTATAAAGAAACATTAATATGATCCAAGTAATAATATATCCATTCTTGATGCTGTGAGTATTGGTGCAAAAAATATGACGTAACAAAAAAATTAGCCAATGAGAGGCCACTATAAATTTTACCATTGGTCAATAACGGCCTCTCATTGGCTATTTTTTTTTTGTTACGTCATATTTTTTGCACCAATACTCACAGCATCAGGAAAAAATAATAAAAATAATGAAATGACTGCAGGTGAACCAATCACTTTTCCAGCGGTTGTTTCAGAGAACTAAATCTAAGCAAGATGGAGAAATGGATATAAACTCTACAGGTTCATTGATAAATAGATTAAAAAGTAGATGAATAGATAAATAAAAATTTATTTCAATACTTATTTCAATATCATCCGAAGAAGTTGAAAATTTAATGATAAGAGGGCCCTAACCATTCGGGGGCTGCCCAGTACCAAAATAACCTAACATAACCTGAACTAAAGTAATAAACAATAAAATGAAACCTCATCCCCCCCCCCCCCACCCGAACCTTATTTTCAATTTCATTTCAAAATGAGAAGGGGTAAGGTTTCTAAGCTCCCCAGGAAAACTCCGAAATAATGTACTATTGATTTTTTAGATGAAGAAATTCCCCCGCCTGACTATCCAACTGAAAATCAAGGTTCCAACGAAGGTGAGTAGATAGTTATTCCAGTATGGCTTCGAAACCAATTATTATCCGCTGGATTATAACTGGTTCTGAGCGGTACTGAAAAATCATGCATAACATTGCATTACAGACAATTTTTCACGAATATTAAAAAAAATAATCCGGCCAGTCCCTCGATGATGCTGTACGTATTGGTGCAAAAAATGGGGACAAATTTCAAATTGTTTTGGCGTGTGACGTCATACCCCCATCTCTTTTCTAGGGGGTTTCTTTCCTCCTTCCCTTTTCTTTCCCCTCACTTGTGACGTAAATAAACAGCCCCGTCAAGTCAATTTAAAAATTGTCCCCATTTTTTGCACCCATACGTACAGCATCAAATAACTATTACAACTACTTTTTGACTACTAATAGAACATTTGAAGACTTAATTTTTTCTTTTTTTTTGTTGGAAAAATTCCTCAACAAATTGCTTTTATAGGTTACAGGGAAGGCAACACAGCATCAAATACACTTGATTCATTCAACTCTTATGGAGATCAATTTGCTGATCTAGAACAGATCATTTCACAAGTAAGCATTTCTATCTATCTATCTGTCTGTGTATTTATCTATCTATCTTTCAATCTATCTATCTATCTATCTATCTATCTATCTATCTATCTATCTATCTATCTATCTATCTATCTAATTATCTATCTATCCATCCATCCATCCATCCATCCATCCATCCATCCATCCATCCATCCATCCATCCATCCATCCATCCATCCATCCATCCATCCATCCATCCATCCATCCATCCATCCATCCATCCATCCATCCATCCATCCATCCATCCATCCATCCATCCATCCATCCATCCATCCATCCATCCATTTATCCATCCATCCATCCATCCATCCATCCATCCATCCATCCATCCATCCATCCATCCATCTATCTATCTATCTATCTATCTATCTATCTATCTATCTATCTATCTATCTATCTATCTATCTATCTATCTATCTATCTATCTATCTATCTATCTATCTATCTATCTATCTATCTATCTATCTATCTATCTATCTGTCTATATTTCAGAACCCCGGAGCCACTCTGCAACGCCTGGACTCGGTTGTGAATGATTTTACCCGCCAATACCCCACCGGTCAACCCGTGACCCCGTTATTATCCCCGCTATCACCACCAACGACGGTTGATAACGTGATTGATAACAATAACTTTGGTGAAGAAGTGAATAACAAAGCTATGCCAACTGTCCTTTAGTTGTACTAAGTTAAAATTTCATAAATATTATAAATGAAGTTTTTCATAGTGCCTATAAAAAATGACGTCATACTGGCCTATCTTTGGTCCATTAAAATGTATATACTGACCTGCCATTAGTTATTTATTCTGTGTATTGGCCTATCATTGATTATTTGTAATGTATGACGTCATCATTTTTAAAGGCACTATAAAGAATTTCGTTATAAATGTCAAGTGATAAAACAGCGCAATAAAAAAATACCAAAAAACTTGGCTATAATTTTTAGATTTATTTTTTTCATTTTGTTTGACCTAAAACAATTCAGCTTTTTATACTAAAATTGTATATTTATATAAGAGCTAAGTGTAGCTAAAAATGTATAAAAAATTATGACGCAAACTTTTAAAAAGGACGGATAATTAGTATTCCATTAAAGAATTAAGAGGTATTCTGATTTTTTTCTAAAAAATTTTAAAATACATTTAATCAAAATCCTTTAGCAATAAAAACTTTTGCCAAAGTCTTCGCATTAAACTCTTCACACAAATTTTAACATTAAAAATGCGTTAGGAACTTTTTTTCGATAAGTTGGTTTTAATATTTTTGTATAAATGTAATTTACTAACAGTTTTGTGTTTCTTTTTTATACTTATTTTGTATATTTATTTTATCAATTGTTAAATAACTATTATTTTATTTTATATATATGTAGTCAAGATCTCAATATAACAAATAGGTGATCTTACGAGTAAACTATTGAAATGATGAGTAGGAGGATGATTGTCTGTTAGTCTCCAAAGTTTTATAATTACCCATTCTTATTAGAAGACTTAAGAACCTAGTAATAGTGTCTGACTGATTATGACGTAAGAAAAAAAATTAGCCAATGAGAGGCCACTATAAATTTTACTATTAGTCAATAATGACCTCTCATTGGCTATTTTTTTTTCTTACGTCATAATCAGTCAGACACTATTACAAGGTTCAAGACTTAACCACTTTGGGGACATTATTGAATTCTGATTGGTGTGTTCATCAAATGAAGTGTCCGAACGTTTTAACCACTAGTTGTAATCTAAGAAAGGGGTATTTTTGTGTGTCATCATTGGACATGTCCATGATCAATTTATCGGTCATTGTCCTATCCCTTTAGATCCCTTGAAAATTGCAGCAAAAAATCTAAGGGCTCAAAGCATCTTTAGTAAAATTATTGGGGGTGAGATAAAAATAATAGACAACACCCCCACCCCCTCCCCCTCAGATTAACAAGTATTGCAATAAATATGCTGATAATGGAAATTTAATGTGATAGAAATATATTCAAATTTTTAAAGCAAATATTTTTGAAACTTCGGTATAATCTCAAAGTGAAATTTTATCTAAGACTCTATTTTGCTGTCCTGCTATTTTAATATACAAATCTCTATTGCAGTATGGCTTTGAAACTGATTAATATCCTCTGGATAAGAACCGGTTCTCAGCCATACTGTAAAATCATGTAATACAGTGTGTTTTTTTTTATGAGAACTTTTTTGAAAGCAATTTTACCCCACTTAAAGTTATCAGAATTTAATGATTAATGGCTTATTTTCTTCATTTTTTAATGCAATTGATAAAACAAACAAAAAATATTACAGTTTTTGTTTAAAAAGTACAGTAAAATGTAAAATTCAAAACTAAGGTGTCAACATCTAAAAATGGTTTTAGCGCATTTTTCTTATGTTCAAATCTTCTACCTTTTGCAAGAATGGCTACAAAATGTTGAGATATAGAGCTGAAAATTAATACAGATACTATTGGGGACATTTACTAGAATATATCAAAGTTTGAAGGCCATATCTCAATCAGGGAGGGAGTACTGGTCCCCCAAAGTCAACTACTGAAAATCCAATTTTTTTCTTGCAAAGGGTAGAAGATTTGAGCTTAAGAAAAATGCGCTAAACCCATTTTTAGATTTTGTCACCTAAGTTTTAAATTTTAGATTTTTCTGCACTTTTTAATAAAAAAACTGAATTTTTTTAATGTTCCATTAATTGCATTAAAAAACGAAGAAAATAAGCCATTAATCAATAAATTCTGATAACTATAAGTGGGGTAAAATTGCTTTCAAAAAAGTTCTCATAAAAAAAACACACTGTATATTGTTTTAGAGACAATTTTCTAGGAATTGTAAAATGAAAAATTATAAGATTAATACCAGTTTTGTTAGCCCGGCACATGGGTTCCGAGGGGCTACCAAAACCGGAATTAATATTATAATATATCGGTTTGTTATCCGCGGAAAGCTGTTATGATACGATGCGATAATTAAATATTCCAGACTTTAACAGAATCACTATGAAAATTAAAGCTGATTAATATTAAATTTATCAATCAAAAATAAAATCCAGGTTTTTAAAATTATCTGTATTTTTTGAAAGTATAAAAATGTATTTTTATGTATGAAATATTTATCACAAATGTATACTTTATATAAAATCTATATTATATATTATATGAATCTTGTAAAATATGTTTTTGGTTTTTAATAAAGTTTTAAGTTTAATGTTTAATTTCATACTAGTTCCTTCGTCCCTTTAGGGGAGTGCGAAAGAGGTCAGGCAAAATAGCCTAAAACCACCAAAAGACATTTATCAGAAAAAAATCTTTTATCTTTCTTATTATTAACTATTAATTTATAGACTTAGATACAAGGACGTCCAAGTGTGGACAAAGGGCCAATTACATCCCACAGTTTGATTTCAAATACCCTTCCCCCAAATAAATTAATCTATCAACTTTTTGCTATATTCTAACTTACACTAACTGTATAACCTACAATATTTTTAGTAGCGAAGCTACTCTCTAGATGTTGGTGTATGTTTGTCCTTATGTATATCTAGTTTTTTTTATTTCTCCTAGCCTTGCCCTTTTCTTCCTTTCCCCTGCCCATCCCTTCCTTCTCTCACCTCCTGAAAAAAAGTAGCTTTTAGTAAAGATTTTTCTTGTATTCATTCGAATCCGGCGGATTAGAACCGGTTCTAATCCATACAAGAAAACTATATCTAGCATCGTATCATGTCCAGTTTTCTACGAATATAAGAATGTACAATCACAAGATTAAAACCAGTTTTTTTAGCCCCGTGGTGCGAATTGTACATTCTTATATCCGCGGAAAGCTGTCTATGATACGATACAAGAAATAACTATTTTGTCATGTCTAAAGCATGTCTTGGATTTAAAACCAATAATTCTATAGTGATCGGACAATGACAGATAAACAATCTACAATCCTTTCATTCCTCTCATATTGACTGAAATTAACACTTAACATTTACGGGAAGATTAATTGAAATTTACCATGCCAAATACAATCTCTGAATAATAAATTAACACCAGATTATGTAATACTGTATTAGAGTGAAAATTGCATAACTCCCCCCATCCATCCCTTTTAACCAATCCCCTGAATGAACGAACTGACCAATAAATGACATCCTTGTTAGGAACCTAAATTAACTACAAGTTTTCCCATGTCATAATATCCACGTATTTTCTATATCCATTATATAATATATATTGATTAAACAAGTTTCTAGTAGCAGACAGAAATTACATCACTATTACATCATTTTTTCTGTGCACTTTAAATATTGTCCTTTTTAATATCAGAAATAAAGGCAAATATACTCACCGTAATGAATGACACTCTCCGCAGAGAAGCTTGGGATAAGGGTAGTACTGATATTATGTACGTGACTATTGAGTATCCAAACTTACGCAATAATCCCCTTCTAACACAACCGGGGGAAGTTGCGTGAATATTATTGCGAATGAGAAATTCGAATCAACACACGGAGATTTGAACTCGAACTCTCACCACCGTAGCTCAGGATGTTACCACTGAGCCATGGCGCCCCTATTGATTTACGTAAAACATTAAAGGGAGAATGGGTTAAATGACTTTGTTCCCATCCCGTGGACCCTATGTCAATTTTCTTTGAACAGCCAATGACGTCGAAAAGCCGCTACAAAAGAGTAGAGAGCAATTTGCTAGCAGAAAAAAGGTCCCCAACACTGGATTCAGGTAGTCAACTGGATTATATATCTATGTATACATTTATTGCTAATTGGCCCTTAATGTTTGTTGTTGCTAACAAAAATAAGTTGATAATCAATTTTCTAGCAGACGAAAAAGGTCCCCATCACTTGGCTCAGGTGGTTGTCTAGGGTTATACATCTATATTTATACATTTATTACCTATCCTTTCATCATATGAAATTGTTGTCTGACAGAAATGACTCACCTAGAAAAGTATTTCCGCTTTACAATAAGTAGGCAAAGTAATATTTGTACACAATAGCAATAGAAAAAATGGATATATTGTTACTTGGATCTTACACCAGATTTTCAAGTTCTCTAATAAAGTTAAACTCGCAGCGGGGTAAAATAAAGATTCTCCCCTTCCAACCTTTTTAACCCATCCCCTCCTATTATATGAAAGAACTGACCAGTAAACATGTTAGCAAGGTAAGTTGACGACATTTTTTCCCTGAGAAGGGTTCTTAAAAGATAATGCCGCGTTTTTTCGACATTTTTACGCTATGAATAACAAGCGTGGCATTCGCGAAATCTAAAAGAGTATACAACGATTTATTTAATTATTTCGCTTTTGTTGGTACGGCCTTCATAGAAGAAAAACAAATTATCTTTAATCCATTTTTGCTGCATATTAATTAATGCATCTTTTTAGAGCTGTGTTAGACATCATAAAAATTGCTAAAAAAATAATTTAAAATTCAGTATTCTTAAGTTATCAATCAATCAATGTCTAAAAAACGCCGAAAAAACGCGGCATTCATCTTTTAAAAACCCATCTCTGTCACAATATCCACGTATATTCTACATCGATTATAAAAACAATATAATAGTGTACGACAAGAAACCGGTTCATTGAGAAACAGAAAAGGAAACGGTCAGTCTGAAAACCTCATAAATAGCTCATATCGTTAATTTGGTCTTTAGAATTAACATGTCGATTCCAAACTTTGCATGATAATTCTTATGACAGTTGGGTAAAATTTAAAAAGCATAGCAACTCTTTAATCGTCGCCAGAAAGTCCTTACGCCCATTTAGAACATGCTCCTTTTTAACTTTTTCCCATATTTATTTTATGATAAAATAATTATCATGTGTTAATTATAGAGCAGGGTGGATTCTTAAAAAAAAGTTGCGCCACTAATCGCTTAGTAGGGCAAAATTGTTTTCGTGAAAAATCCACCAAAATTACATTAAAAATCTACAAAAATTAAACAAAATCATAGAAGGGTTATTAACATAAGATTTTATTTAATTTTTGTAGATTTTATGATTTTGGAGGATTTTTCACGAAAACAATTTTGCCCCACTAAGCGATTAGAGGGGCAATTTTTTTAAAGAATCCACCTCAGATGTTCAGTGTACATATTACATTTCTGTATTAACAGTCCGTTACGGAGTTTATTAACTTATCTTTAAAAGGTTCGCATTTAAAAAGTAGTTTTATTAATATCATCCTAAAATATATTTAATATTATCAAATGTTAGTAAAAATAACATGTCAAATTGTCAATCTACAAAACAGTTATCACATAGAATACAGTAAGAAATAATATCACAGTGTTTCACAATCAACATGTAGTTTATTATTTGAGCATAGAATGTAGATTTAAGTAACTAGAACCAACTCCACATACTCCAACCAAAGTCTTATTCTTGATATACCCTTAAAAAAATTTCAATATGAAGTTATGAACAACTCTTTAGACGTGAAACTTAGAATTGCAGTATTAGCTCGAGAACCAGAGAGAGATGGGACAATGGGCTGTTTATTACACTGGTTCTCAAAGTTTTAATAATACATAATACTTTCTTAGTTCTAGGCTCAACCACTTTGAGGACTTTTGAATTTTGATTCGTTGATTCTTTAAGTTGAGTTGTTAAACGTTTCAACCACCAATTTTAATCTACAGAAGGGGTAATATTGTGAATCATCATGGGAAATGTACATCAATTTGAGGGCCATTGTCTTCTCCCTTTAGATCTCAACTAGAGAAAAGTATGATAATTTTTTGGCTTTAAATCTGTAACACAAAGCTAGACACGATATTGAAATCTCTTTATTGCCCGACACGATCAAAAATGATTAAAGCTAACAATTGAATTGAAAACACATTTATAGGTTTATTTTACCTAATGCAGCCAGAGGAAGTATAATGTTCATCATATTTTTAACAATGCTAATAGCTACAGGTTCTACATCCTGAATTCATAATAAATAGACATTAACAAAAAAAAAGGGAATCTAGTGCAGTTCACGGTAAAATGTTCCTGGTAACGATTATCTCCAAAATCTAGGAACTTTAAAGGCTGCTAACGGCCAAATGGTGGAATGCATAGATTATGCTCGCACAAAATTTTAACTGACAAAACAAAGCCAACTAGAATAGTTATCACTCAATTATGCACAGTTATCTCTTACGGCACATAAATGCGCGAAATAGACTTGTTTTATGGTTTTTTTCTACAGTGAAGCTTTTCCTGTTAATCATTGGTTCTAGGCTATTTCAGATGATTCAAAGGCTTTCTTATGTCGCTTAACACGGTGTGCGGGCATGCCATATGCATTCAGCCGTTTGGCAGCTAGCAGCCTTCAGGAATATTTTGTTAAATACACTAGAATTATAAAAAAAATCATACTTAAAAAAAGGGCAGTGACAAATAACGAGTTTTAAAAATGTTTAGTTTTAAAAAATAATCTATTGAAAATTAAAGAACCTTTAAACATTGTTGAAAATGTCCTCTTATGATATCCATGGAGTATTTCATTAGCTGTTTAGATAACTGGATAATATCACAGGCTAAAAAATTTTAACTAGTAAGTATTATGTATTTGTGTCTATTTATGTGTTTATTAAAATTCAAGATATGTCCATTTTAAACAGGCTCCTTAATTCATATTCCAAATTTAAGTAATTTTTTTAGTGGATATAATTCTGCAATTCCCCTGAAGAACAACTTCTATTTTCAAATCTAAATTTAAACGGATACTATATTCCTTTCACAGTGAAGTGGGAGGCTTTCAAAGTTACCGAAAACTAAATCCAAGTTTGAACTTGTTGAGTCACCAGAGGAGCTATAGAAGACCAACCTTGGATGGTAAGGTGTCCGTAGAAAGCTTTTGGCATAACAAAGAGAAAACTAAAAAATACTAGGGTCTATCTCTTACCCAGCTCCCACCAGAATGGCGCAAGTGACATCGACACGACAAGAAAAAAACAGTCAACTTGAAAGCATATACTGTAGTTACTTCTGAGCATTATTGTCACTTATGTATGTAATTGTGTTCCTTTTATAAGGTTCCACGACAAACGCAGGAGTCCCTAACGTCGGAGCGGACAAACGCAGGAGTGTTAAATATTAATTTAAGTACGAATTTCTATGCAGATTAGGTTAGGTTAAGATATGAATGTACAAATAAGCAGGGGTTAGGCATTTAAAAAACCTATAAGATGGTCTAAAATAGGTTAGGTTAAGTGTCCACTCCTGCGTTTGTCCACTCCGACGTTTGGGACTCCTGTGTTTGTCATAGGACCCTAATAAGATAATACTCAAAGATTTAATCATTAAGTAGGTTAGCTTTATGAAATAAACTAAAATATAACCTAGTTTTGTAAGAACTGATAAGCACCAGAACTGATTAGAAATTTTTGACCATTTAGCTTTGTCCACTTCTAACAATCTAAATTAAAAGCCTATGAAGATTTAAGAAGGTTCTTGATCGCTAAATCCCCTAAATTACTTGTTTTGGACAACTAGCAAGTGTTAAAAACAAAACAAAAAACTATACGTGGGTCAACCTGTATATAATTTTTGGATCTACTGCAGTTCACGGTAAAATATTGCTGGTAACGCAATTTTCCAAAAATCTATGAATTTTAAAGGCTGCTAGCTGCCAAACGGCTGAACGTACAGATCATACCCGCACACCATTTTAAGCGGCATAAGAAGGACTACAAATAATCTCGAATAGCCAAGATCCAATGATGCACAGGGAAAGCTTCACTGAAGAAAAAACGCGTAAAATAGGTCTTTTTCGCGCATTTCTCTGCACTGTGAGATAATCATGCATTATTGATTTATGGCTATTCCAGATTATTTGTAGGCCTTCTTATGCCGCTTAAAACAGTGTGCGGGCATGATCTGTACGTTCAGCCGTTTGGCAGCTAGCAGCCTTTAAAATTCATAGATTTTTGGAAAATTGTGTTACCAGCAATATTTTACCGCGGACTGCAGTAGATCCTAATTTTTTATTTGGATACTTTTTAAAACCAGTCCTAAAATAAGCATGCTTGCAACTTCCTTAAACGGAGTATGTTCACCCATATGTTAAAATTTTAATGGACAAATACTAGTACCTAATTAAAGAATATGAATCATGAAAAGGAAACGAAGTAGCGGGTTTCGTCGTATTTTCACAGTAGCTTTTTTCCTATTTCTCAGGAATAAGGTATAACCAACAAGCAAAATAAATCAAAAATAATATTTGGGGGGCAAATGGAGAGGTCGTCAATTTTACGATGTGTTGCCCCCCAACGACAGGTGAAAAACACATATAGGTTTCGTGATTTTCTTCCGAATTAATTTCGTTATTGGTACGAGCTGCCTATTTCTAGCCACTGCACTGGGGGGCTCTAACCATACGGGACAATCATTAACATTTACCTAACCTAAATGACTAATCAAAAGCTACTATGAAAATGCTACGAAACCAACTACTTCGTTTTCTTTCAATGATCCAAAACTATTTATATTATTTCTGGAATACCTGGATGCATGTAGGATTATGAGATGATCAGTGAACAGATAAACTGAATTAGCCAATAGTGACAAGCTTTCTAAAACTCTAAAATAAAAAATGTTAATGCTTCTTGTGCTTCCATTTTTCTTGAATGCTTTCAACTTTCATAATGAGAAACAAAGAAAAAATATTATTTTTTAGCTGTAAACGGAGGTAATGTATCTTTTTTGTCATTCTTGAAAAAATCCAAAATGAACTGAATGACTTCATTAAACTATGAAAAGGGAAGGTTAACATTGCCCATAGATGCAATTGAGAGTCAAACACTTTACTTAGGTCAAAAGAACAAAAAAAAATTAATGCTTTTATCCAAATAAAAAAATATACCTAGTATTTATTAATCATTAGGTAAAGTATAATACAATTGTTTTTATTAGTAAATAAGAACTTTTTTTATACACCATACTTGAGGCTACTCTGAAAAGCACTAAAAAATTGTTCCATTGTTTTTAAAACAAAACAAAAATAACCTCTTGAAATAGGATAAAATAGACTACCTTGTAGTATGATCATGAGTATTTGAAATGGCCATCTTACTAGCTGATCTCAAAGAATCTACAAAAGTTCCAAACCTTAAAATTAATTGCTATTAATTTTTCTTATAAAGTATAGGTATATAACAATTAAATAGGTACTTAGTTAAAAATTTATCAGAAAAAAATGCCTGTTCCATCATGAAACTTGAATTGTCTACAAAGAATATATAGCAAAACCAGGGAGATAATGGGCTGTTTATCTCAGAGTTGGTAAAAACCCGGTTTTTTTTAAAGAACCCAACCCATTAGGTTTTATTAATAAAATCCGGGTTTTTTGGGTTTTATTGTTTTCTAAAGATTATTACCTAAGAATTTTAAGATATAAGGTTAAATCATTTTTATAAAGTAACAGGATGTTTGTCTGTACCATAGGATCTCGCTAACCGCTGAATCGGTATAGTTCTCCTGTACAGGGTAGCTTTTAATAGGTCCAGGGAAGGTTTATTCCAATTTTGGGGGAGGGCACCACAAATCTCCTAAGAGAAATCTGCCCCCCCCCCCAGGGTAGTTAAAAATCTTCAATGGACCCGTGAGAAGCCAATTGTAAAAGTGGTTAGGGAGTTATTTTGGTACATATAGACAGACATTCCGTAACTTATATATAAAATAAGCAGTTAAAATGCAGTTATACAATATTTGAGATAAAATGTTTTTATAATTTCTATTATTTGTTTGAAAATAGTACTCCTTATGAGTCAAAATAAAGTTAACATTATCGACAAAAGGTACATTTAAAAAAAACACCGTTTTTTGGGTTTTTTTGAGTTAAAAAACCCAATAAAACCCAACTTGGGTTTTTTACTTGTTTTTTTTATGTCAACCCTGGTTTATCTAGTCCTCAAAGTTTTAAAATAACGTTTTTATATTTGTTGACTAAATAATTTTGGTGACTTATTGAATTTTGATTTGTTGGTTCATTGGGTTGAGTGTCCAAACGTTTTAACCACTAAATATAATGTACCATTGTTCTTTGTAGAACAACGTGTAGTTGTACATTAAAAGTTTACCTTAGTACTTTTCTGTTAAGCCTTAGAGTATCTTCCAATTGTGAAAACCATCTAAATACATTTTTGTATAATAGCTTAGTTATAAAGGGTACTTTTAAAAATATTTATACTTCTAAACTACCTATGCTTTTTTCTTTTTTACGTTATTGAAAATTGGAGGCATTAAAGATCAGTGCCAGTGGTAACACTCTGACTTAAGGGTATGAGAGTTCGAGCTCGAGTTGAATTTGACAGTATTAATACATTCACAAAACATCTTCTTTGTTGTCAGCAAGTATAGATGTATAATCCAGACAACTAATCCCAATATTTATATATTTCGTTCCATTTGTATAGTTCGTACATGCTTGAATAACTTGAATGAGACTGAACTGCCATTGACAATGACATACATGCAACAACATATAAGAGAAAATAAAATATTAGAATTGTTTAACTAACCTTGGTTGACTATGCCAAGCTACAACTATCTTACATCCATACTGTAACAATCTTGAGTATTTTTTGTTGATTTTTTTCGAAAATAATTGTTCTAAGGCCTTTATGCAATTAATACATTAAAAGTTGCAGGAAATCTTTAAAAAAACTACTGCCCAAGATTTCACTATTGAGGAAAGCTGTAAGGAAACTTCCTGCTACGCTCCTATATACCTCAACAGACAATTTGAAAGTAAAGGGGAGTCAGTTTTAATTCTAGTTTTTTAAAAAAATATAAAATATTTTTTGTGGAGGAGGTGGGTAAATTTTCTCCATGAGCTATATAGATTTGGAGGGTGGAGATAACCTTACCCAAAATATTTAAAAACCTTTGATAAACCTAAAAGCAGCTACACTGTAAAGGAGACCCATATTGGTTTAACGGTTTAACGTGATTTTATGCTACAAACAGACAAATAAAATCAACTTTCCTAGCAAGAGAATCATGACCCTTACGAGTTGAATTTAGCTTCATCCACGTGTCCATTTTATATTTATCTGAAGTTAATGCTTGCATGCGT
Organism: Acartia tonsa; assembly: GCF_053477335.1. Taxonomy (NCBI): domain Eukaryota; kingdom Metazoa; phylum Arthropoda; class Copepoda; order Calanoida; family Acartiidae; genus Acartia; species Acartia tonsa. The sequence goes on along the minus strand of NC_137268.1, from coordinate 42,505,097 downwards.
TACAATAATTTTATTAGGTGCAGAGACTGTGATAAAGATTCTGGTATAATTAATAGAACAGAACAGCCGAAGATAATATTTTATTTGTAATAATTTAATTTTTTAGATTGTATTAGTAATAATATCTTAATCTTATCTTTTATAGAAATAGATATAGAACAGAGGCGTGTAGAAGGGGAGTGTATCTACCCTTCCTGCCAATTTAAGGGGGGTAAATTCCTCCTTACTATTAAAAATACACACCTCTTGTTGTCTGAAATAAACCTCCCTCAATAATAGCTAAAGGAGGGTACATGTCACTTTAGGTGGCTACTATAGTTAGTTTAGAATATTGGTCAATACGTTCCTCCATGTTCATGAAAGGGGTTTGAATAATCATTAAATTAGCCAGATGGGAGAAACAATTTATCAGGATATGCGAGAATCTCTCACACGTCTTCTACATCCATTTCTATAGAAATAAATCTGGTTATTAAAAATCTAACATTATTGTGTTCTATATTTTATAAGGATTTAGAATCTTTACCTTATCCCTGATAAAGCTTTATAAATACAGCAGAGATTAATTATACTATTTTGATATTACAAAGATTGGTAACTTGAAGATAAATTAATCTTTTCTCCTGTCCTTCCTTCCAATTAATAGTTACACATACTGTCTTTACAACAACGAAAAGTTATCAAGCAAAAATTATTTATTTTGGATATTGGGGTAAGTTTAATTTACCTTCCATTTACATATCATGTATTCCTAATTTAAATGGGGTGGATTAAATTTTGTTTACTAAAAAAACTGAAGCTACTGCTTTATTTACATAACTATTTTATTCATAAGGGTTTGTTACTTAATTACTCGAACTAAATTATATTTAAAAATTTAAAAAAGATAAAGAGAGATATAATATAATAGAAATAAATCACAATTAAAATCAACTTAATAAAATAAAATATCACAATAAGAAGTCTTTGCAAGTTTATCTTTTGTAGAGTATTAAATCTTTTTACACATTGTAAGTTTTGATATTCAGTTATTTTTTTTGCATATACAAATAATAAAATAATGAAAAAAATAGATAAACTTGTTAAAAACCCTCAAAATAAATCAATTCTTTGGTATCAGTTCTTTTTGCTTAAGCATCTGAATTTTTTTTTTAGTAGCGCATCTACTCTATAACTAGAGGTTGTCAAAGACTAGTTTGCTCGCAAAAAATGAAATCAAGGGGGGGTGAAGTTTTGACACATTTGGCCACCTGGAGGCCTGGAGCTCCGGAACCTGGAGGCCTATCCAAAAAATCTTAAAACTTCGTGAAATTCATCATATAAGAATGATTTTATCATTAATAACCTATCCTCTCAGTCCAAAGATAAAGCCTAGGTGCCAGGTTTACGCAAATGTGTCAAAACTCCCCCCCCCCCCCCACTCTTATACCTATATAAATTGATTATAATACAAAAATCAAATATCACAGAAATTTAAAGTAAATTAAAAATTTCAATTTCATTTGCTAAGTATCCTTTTTAATGATTTATAACTTGTTATTGTTGTTCTACTATTTAGAAATATAGTCAAATCAATTTTGTTATAATTTATAGTAAATTATTTAAAATAAATAAACAGAATAAATAAGAGCGAATCAAAACATAAAGGGTTGTGACACTTTTTGAAACCAAAACTACAGGAATTCAACTTAAAAAAAGAGTTACAGCACTAAAATTTAATTAAAGCCTTATTAAATTGACCAAATACAGGAAGACATTTAAGAATTTAAATTGAATAAAATCACATTTAGATTAAAAAATCAAATCATGTAAAAATCATCAGACAAAAAATGTAAAAAAATCCTTAAAACTTATAAATATAAAAATCATGTTTCTAGCTGCAATTATTAAAAATTTTGCAAAATGTTATTAACTTGAGATTCATTACTAAACTAAGATTCATATTATATAATATAATATTTGCTTTCTTTGTTGTTAAGCTGCTTTAATTGTTATCTTTAAAATGTGTAAATAATGCTTGTTTAAAAATTAATATTAACATAATATTAATTAAATTCAGAAGTTTTAATGTTACAGATGCTTTTTAAAACAATATTAAACTTTCTCAAAATTACTTAATAATGCTAAAAGATTTAATATTATTGCACATAAAATCAGAGCCTTAAAATTAAACTTATTTATGAATGACTGTTTACTTTTGAGTATACATATTTAATTAAGCTTGCATAGTTATATATCATCAACAAACTAAGCTAGGTACATTTGATTATTTCTAATGAGTATATTGATTAAGCAATGGGGTTAATTTCATGTTTTGGATAATTTCAGTGGGTTGAAATAGTCTTACTAGTAAAAAAATTACCTACCTAATCCTACATTAAAATCAGTTAATTTCCTTTCTATTCTAAAGTTAATATATTTCTAATTTTTCTATTATCAAGACTGTTTTGATTATTAGTTTAGTTGGGGTAATCTGCAAATATATCAAATAAAAGAATTTGTCTATGCTATTACTTTTTTGTTTACTACCTTAGTGACTCATAATTTGTTAATTTTTGACTCATTATTTGTTAATTTTTAATAATATCATATCAATATTTAATGTATTTTGTGCCTTGTTAGGGAACTTCATTTGAACAATTTCAAATAAAAAATCCCATAAATATTGTGAAAGTGTAATCCTTTATTTAGAAAGGGGGGATGGTAACCCTTTAATTGTGCATATGAAAGACAATATTATATGTTTATGATCTGTGCATTATGTAGTGTGTTTTGTGTATTGAAACAGTTTTTTTCATTTACATTACACCCTTAAATAGATTAAACACTATATATGCACCCTTAATTGGTTAGTTATAATTATTAGATTATAATTAGGATAAATTAAAAAATACAAAATTAAAGGGTAACTATAAAACAGCTGGGCTTTGTATAGCTCATAAAGGCTTACGCGCTCCTGCCGAGCCGAGATGTTATCTATTAAAAAATCTACCAATGTACTTAGAGTACTCTACATACATACATAAACTATCTTATCATTTAAAATTGATGATTACTTACTAATATTACAATGTAGAATTAATGCTAAATAAGTTCTCCCTAAAATATGATTTTAGCAGCTATTCTGAAGATAATAGTTCTGATCAATATATATAGGTACATGATTTAACTATCATAAACTATAATAGGAACCTTCTTTATGCTTCTTGAATAATAAGCAAGTCTTTTGAGACTATATATTTGAGTATTTATATCTTTGCAACTATACTGTAGGTGACTATTAACTGTTGTAACTGATCAGCCCTCTGATTTCTCCTAAAAAATAACTTTTGTAAATAATTATAAAAATCAGACAATTTCCTTCAAAGAAACCAACGAAGCAAACAAATCCTCCAGTGTTTTTTTAAAAGAAACGAAAAAAACAAGAGGATTTGGTTTCAAAGCAAAGGTATCAATGTAGTTGTTTAGACTTGGTAACAGGTTAGCCCACACAGGGATTAGGCATTATTAAAGAAACTTATATATGCTTCTTAAAAAATGCAACTTGATGACCATCTTCCCTTTTTATTCCAGAATTTGCCTTAACAATAAAAATGGTTTTTAAAGCACCAGTCTTCCTTTTTTGGTCAAGTTTTGTGGTCTGAATAAGATTGATATGACGACAGAAAGCAGATATGTGATATCTCAATATCTAAATCTTAAATCCCCCTCCCCGATTCCCCCCCAATCAAAAGAATATTTTACCTGCTTTGTACAATGGTTTCCTGAAAGTCTGGATCCTGTGGCAGGATTTCCAGGATTTGTTCTGGTGGAAATATGGTTACCATTTCTTCCAGTACAGAGTATAACATATCCTTACTCTCCTACAAAGTTTATAATCAATATGAAGTAGAAGCATTTCTTGATTCAAATTTAGAATGCTATTTAATATATTATTACTTGGATGTTGCAAAGTGTAGCTGGCTAAAATAACGATACTCCCCATCCACCCCTTTTATCATATCCCCTTACCCCCTATTGGAAGATCGAACTGACCAAAAATTGAGATCCATGTTAGCAAGCTAATTTAGCGAAATAGTTTACCCTGTCAGTATATCCGAGATATAAAGGACTTATAAATCTAAAACCTAGATTGAATTTATCATACCTGACTCTTATCCGAGTGTAATAAGTTGACAGCGTAGCTCCAAGTTTCAGCATCCTCTTTTCTAAAATAGATTAATATGAATATTAATAAACCAAAAAATACTATCACCTCCATGCCAATAGATATGGTTTCTATTAAGACAAATCATAGAACATTTCTTCCATATTAAAGCAGAGTAGGTATTTATTTTATTTCTAATTTTTTTTTAGTTAGTAGAACTTAAATCTATCAATTCAATTAGGTAATAAGAAACAATATCTAATGAACTTATACAAGTATAAAAAAAAGTTTAATTGCAAAAAATCTATCAATAAACAAGAAATAAGTCATTCTGGAGCATAAGAATAAAATATTATTTACCTGTATTTACAATAAGCCAGCAGTGCAGCCGGGGCCTTGGACTGAATTTTATTAATTGCCTCTTGTGTATCCTTTGTGCTCAATAGATACAAGGAAAGCTCTCCTTTTAAACCTGGATGATCTTCAAGAAACCTGGAAAATATGATAAATTTAGAATTTTACATTCAGGCACATTTTGCAAGCAACGCATTATTTTAATGATAGAATTGTCTTATTATCTTGAGTTTGAAGTACATAGCAAAAAATAAGTAGATTGTTATTGTTTTAGTAAGCAACCATGATTTTAAGCAATTTTACAACAAACATAGATTTATTTGTTTAAACCCTTTTATTGGATATATATAATTTTCTTAATCTTGGGTCTAACCTGAGAACAATATCTTTGCAGTCGTCATTACAGATTCCAGAGCTCAGCAGAGATTCAAGCTTCAATAATGTCTCATTTTCTAAATAAACAAAGTAATTTCATGAATTTTTCAACAATATGTTAAAAAAACATTTATTTTTCCTTTGTCAGCAATTGATTTCAGGTAAAGCATAGGTTTTCTTGGCTGTGTACTTTATCGGCTAAAGGATCTCAAAGTAAATTTGGATATTTGTTTCGCGCCTTTAAGTTCTTTGATAAATAAAAAATAACAATATTGAAAGTTTCTACCTTCTGTAGTTGAAGACAGAAAGTCGAGGAATTCATCTCTCTGTCCAAAAGATTCTCCTATAATAAAAAGTAAATTGATCATTATAAATGCAGGAAACACAAAAATTGTAAAAAATATCTCTAATTTTAATTAAGGTATTTAGAAGATAGCAAATGAGAGAATGATATTTATAACATAAAGACAAGCAAATGGATACCTAGAGATATTAAGAAAAATATATGGATAGAAAATATTAGTGATGGCAATCCGTCGAATTTTTGGGCCGGATTCGGATTCCGGATTCTTAAAAGAATCCGTCAAAAAAAGTGGCGGATTCCTTGCGGATTCCGGATTCTTATTTTTGACGGATTCCGGATTCGGATTCCGGATTCTAGCAGTATTTTTAAAGGCTTTTTAAAAAATTTAAAAAATTAAGTGCTAGTACATATGTCCTAAAAATTAATGTTCTTGGTGTTCTCTCTAATTCGCTTCCGAGAATCGAACCAGATTTTGAAACATTTTATATGTAATGATGATAATCTTTGCCTTCAAAAAGCGATAGTTGAAAGAAAAAACTCAAGACGCTAATTTTAGCATACCAATTAAGAATCCGAATCCGCCAATAAAAAACGGATTCCGGATCCGGATTCGGATTCCAAAATTGGCCCAAATATTGGGCGGATTCCGGATCCCGGATTGCCAACCCTAGAAAATATGCAGATAAATGAATAGATAGAAAGATAACCTGGTTCAACACAGAAGTTATCATCAACTAATTTAGTTGATTCTGGAGTGGATGGCAGGCTGTGTATCAGATTAGCCAGGTAAGATCTGAGCAAGGTCATGACTGCCTGCTGTTGGTCACTGGACAATGGCATCAAAGCATCCTAACAACAAGGAAGAGCATATTAATTAGCCAGGTAAGATCTGAGCAAGGTCATGACTGCCTGCTGTTGATCACTGGACAGTAGCATCAGAGCATCCTATCAATAAGGAATAGCATATTAGTCGTCTGTTGCTTAAGGCAGGCTTGTTCTTAGGGAGGAAGGGAACATTGGAATGTAAATTACACGTTTACCCAATGTTTGCTTGTTCATTGGCTAAAAAAAACTTTGGGTTTTGATTGGTTGGATCCAAACTAATAGTGTCCAAACTTTACAAGAAAAAATTTTATTGTTCAAAAGGGATAGTTTTGTTCATCATCATTAGGGATGTTTGTCAATTTATCTCCAATATCCCTTAAGATCCCGCCATTTTCTTCTATACCTATGGACTTGAAAACAAAACCTACTATGATTTTAGTAAACACCTAAATCTGATTTGATTGGTCATAGGGATGTAGATAGACAATTTACAATAACAAAAGTTTTTAAAACGGTTTAGAGCAAGTTTGTGCCCAGCAGAAAACATTTTAAGAATCAAATCTGATTTAGACAAAGTAGACAGATGAATATCAATGACATACAAGCTAAACAATTCTTTAATATTTGCTACCTGACTGTTTTGACTGATAAGCTCTACAAAATATGTTTCTAGGAAGAACTGCAGGACAAAGGCATTCTCTTGAGAAGCCCCAGAGTCCATTGTCATGAAAGTTTGCAGGAGAAGGTGCAACATCTAAAATAGTTTATAAGGATGTCAGCAACATTTGGTAACAATTTTAAATTGGTGTAGTGTGTAGGTATATTCTACACAAGATTATTTATTTCCTCGAATGCAAAATATTGCATTCCCCAGTTCCCATTCCGTTCGGTCCTCGTGGGGCTAACTAAACTGGTTTTAATCTTAAAATTCAATAATATCCGCAGATAGATAAACAACTATTAAACTATATATAATTGAAATAACAATCTTTTAAGTATTATAAAATGTGTGTATTTTGATGATTGAAAATAGCAAAGAAAGGGATATGGGTTTATATTATTGTGAAAAGCCTACCTGTCCCAGATTAAGAACATTAGATTCTACCAGGCTGGCACACAGTTCACAGAACAGGGCTGGAACATAGCGTTTCAGTGCCAGGGACAGCTCAGAAAAACATTCAGACTGGTTGCAACAAATTCAATAGTAAATAAATATTTTAATACTATTAAAATAGACTTACTGTAATCAGGAAAAAGGGAATGTGATTCTGACAAACAATGCTAAGTGAAAATTTAACCACAACCCCCATCCCTTCAGTTACATCAAAAAACAAGTTTAAACGTAAGATGTATTTTTTTTTGTATTAAATTGTTGCCTGATTTTGAAGCTGCATATCAATGAGTAGATTCGGTCGTTGTAACAGTACACAACTTAGTTGAATTGGAGGCACTCGACACAACCTGACAAGTAATAGTGAGTGTAATGTCTGTATATACATATTCTTGGTTCAAGAAATATTTTTAAAATAAATAGAAAATAGGGACCGCAAAACAGCTTATCAATAAACTTACATAATATAATATTCAAACAGAAGAGGTAATTTTGTAAACATCATTGGGGATGTACATCAATTTATCGGCCATTTACTTATCCCTTATTGCTACCTGTCTCCAGAGCCACCGACCAAAATGGCGGCCACCACAAGCTCAACATTCTTGTCTCCGCCCTCTTTGGCGAGCTCTGCTTCCAGACAGCGTAGGCTTGTCTGCGACTAAAACAATATTATTTGTAGGAATAGTCCTATAATTTTTATTTTCCAATTAACTTCCCACTTATTAATCATCTAAAAAATATATAAATATTATTTATACCTAATAAAATATGAAATGAATAGGTAAAAGTAAACTTAAAAAGGGGTCATGAGTTTTTACTCTCCCCTTGGGACAGGGTCCCTCTACCGATTTTATATTGGGTCTTTCAAATAATCTAATAGCTAAGGAAATATAACAAAGCCATATAAAAGTACAAAAAGCAATTTGCTAGCATTAGAAAAAGGTCCCCAACACTAGATCCAGGTTGTTGTCTGGGTTATACATCTATACTAAATACATATACTATACAACAAAATAAATATTATACCTAATGGTTTTGTAATGAAATTAGCCATGGTTTTCTTAATTACCTTAAAGCTGCAGAGAGTGGGGGAAACCAACAATATTTCAACCAAAGTATCAACTGCATGCTCTCCCAGAATTGTAATTATCTTCTCAGCTACGCCGTGCTCAATAATGCTTTCCTTGTTCACTGGCGCTAGAACTAATTCCTTTAGATTATGTTTTATTAGATATTTAAATGGGCACACATGAATAGGATAAATACGGAACCTTATACATACATTGTCATAAATATCTTCAAAAGGGCTTGGTAATAGCAGTATAACACTGTTTTTAGTTGTTGCAGATTTCTAGCTATATTGTAGGCTTAAGAGGACGGTCAGTTGGAAAAACGTCCAAGCTTTTTACTTAAATCTGGAAAAAAATCTGGAAAGGGGGTGGTAAAACAGCGCATAAAAATTTTTGTTTACCCCTAAAAATTTACCTAGCGGGAGAGGGGGGGGGGGTAAAAACACATATTTTGGTAGTTGAATACCATTTTTTTTGGAATTTTACATAAAAAAGTATTTTTTATTCTCCCATTTCCATATCCTTGCCTTGATATAATGGAGAACTCCTTCAGGCAAAGGACTGCCTGGGCTGTTGTCAATCTTCATAAAAACACAATCAATAAATTGACAGTCAAAAATTAAATCTTTTTAATGTCTATGCAAAACTCTTCTATACCTAATGCTTAATCTTCTCTAAATTTCTCTAATCTTTAATGTGTCAAATTTTTTTGACATGAAATTTTAGATTTTTAAATACACTTTCCCACTAAATTCTTTGCAACAGTTTTAGTAGATGTGGAATGAGAGAATTTAAATTTTTTCTTTCTGCATACCTATTTTTCTTAAATTTATTTTGTTTAAGTGCCATCTAACTCTTTGTAGGTACAAAACTCATAAAGTTAGTTGTTCTTTGATCATAAATATCTTAAATATGTTTCCTACACTACTTATGAACATCTTTTTAATGTCGAAGGTTTTTGTTGGTAAATATCTGATTATCTGATTGTGTTCCTTAAATCTCTCCAGGACGGAAAGTATAGGAAGACCACTCATTCTGTAGTAAGGAGTTGCCAGCAAACATTTCTCATCTGTTTCCATAGAGATATAATGGTCTGCTAGCTTACAACAAGATTCCTAGATAAATAGAATGAAAGATAGATTAGCATTCATTGTTTCAATAACAATATAATGACTTTACAGCAAGACATTCATTTATTATCAATCTATCTACAATACAACGTAGAAAGTTGTCTGGCTACCTTATAAGCAGTTCTAACAGCTTCTATTTGTTCAGCAGTAATTTCAGCTTGTTCAGCATTACACCCACTACTTCTCATAACCTAAAAATCAAAGTGTTTAAAATACAAAATATAATTCTATATCTAGATGTCTCTATATCTATACATCTTTCAATTCATCTATCCAGTATCTATTAATCCATCTCTATCTTTCAATAAAAATGATTTATCTATTTGTCTCTCCATCAATTTATCTATCTATCAGTCCAATAAAGTATCTATGTATCTATTAGTACAACAAAGTATCTATCTATCTATCTGTCCAACATATTATCTAAATCTCTCTCTGACCTATCTGTAGCCAATTTATACTGTGTAAAGCAGATCCATATGAGTTTACATAAGTATATATCTATCCACCAATAAGCCTATTATCTATCTATGTATCACCTGTAGCCAAGTCATACGATGTAAAGCATTGCGCAGTACCATGTGAGCCTCGCATAATAGCTGTAGGTGGGCATGTGGTGTTCCAGAATTTACCTAGAATAATAATATATATTATGCTAAAAATAACAAGGGTCATAAGCAAAAGAATTATGGTTCCCTCATTGTAACTAGCATGTACAGTGACAACCCCCCCCCCCCCCTTTCATTAAATACACGGAATACAATATAAATATTTCCTGTACAGTTTTATGGAAAAAAAAACTATTCATAAATTAAAGAATATTTACCATATAGGTATAAAAAACTAAATATTCACCTCAGCTACAGAGACCATATCATTGTAAAGATCTAAACAACTGGGCAGATGCAAGGAATATACTGTGTAGTCCTCTAGTTCTTCACCATCTAGATAGATAAATAGATAGATAGGCAGATGCAGAGAATAGATTGTGTAGTCCTTTAGTTCTTCACCATCTAGATAGATAAATAGATAGATAGGCAGATGCAGAGAATAGATTGTGTAGTCCTTTAGTTCTTCACCATCTAGATAGATAATTAGATAGATAGATAGATAGGCAGATGCAAGGAATAGACTGTGTAGTCCTCTAATTCTTCACCATCTAGATAGATAAATAGATAGGTAGATAGATAGGCAGATGCAAGGAATAGACTGTGTAGTCCTCTAGTTCTTCACCATCTAGATAGATAAATAGATAGGTAGATAGATAGGCAGATGCAGAGAATAGATTGTGAAGTCCTCTAGTTCTTCACCATCTAGATAGATAAATAGATAGATAGGCAGATTCAGAGAATAGATTGAATAGTCCTCTAGTTCTTCAACATCTAGATAGATAGGCAAATGCAAAGAATAGATTGTTTAGTCTTCTAGTTCTAGTCCATTGAGGACTGCCGCATTTCTCGCCGAATTAGGCAATTTAGATTCATTTGAGACCAGGTAATTTAAAAAAAAAATTTCCTTTATAAAAAAACCCTGCGGTTGGACTTTTCGAATAAAAAATATCAAAATATATAATAGGAAAATAATTAAGTATATTGGCTAACCTCCTCCTTGAAGCAGCCCAGAGTTACCCAACTGAACATGATGCACTACAGACCCCGCGCCGCCGCCTGATTTACCACCAGGTTTCCTCCTGTCCGCCTCCAGCTCTGGAGCTGCCAGCAGGACTAACCTGGATTTGCAATAATTTCTCCAAACTTTTCTTGTTGTGCATGTTGAAAAATTTAAAAAACAAGTAAAGTTAATAAAATAGATGAATGAGCATAAGTTTAATACTGATATGGACTGAAATCTTCTACAGAACTTTACAATGGAGTCATTATACCGTCAAGTAAACAAGAACGTGAATTTCCCCAAGAGGGAATGGTGGGAGGGTAAAAAGAGAGAGAGAGGGTAATACAACCCTCAAAAAATTATGATAAATATACAATATTTTTCCCTAGTATGCCTTGGTATAGGATTATATCAGTTCAAAATGTCTTGATTAAATTGTAAAAAAGAAATAAAAAAAACAGTATGAAACTCCACAAAGTCTAACTATACCTGTCTTGGCCAAGGCACAAAGCTTCCACACCCAAGAAAGGCCGCAGACCAATAAGGCAAATTGGAGTACTACAACAATACACATATTGAAAATATTAGTGAAAAAAAGGAAGCAAAAAAATGTATCTAAAACCTGTATAAAATATAAAAAACATTGCATTTTAAGAAGTATATTGATGACTATTTTAAAGATGTTTATGATTTTGAAATAATTTTCTGTGCCCTGCTTAAAACATTAGATGTAATAGTCTAGATGAGTATTTGTTCCTTGTTGGTGGACAAGCATTGCTCTTGTTATCTATTGCCTGGGCTTCCCTCACAGTGTGGTAACCAGAACGAAGGGTGTAAGTCTCAAGGCCTAAAATAAAGCAAAAACAATTATCTCCAGCTCCAAAACAACATGATGACAGCATTTAATCCTTATATAAAAGTAACATGATGTCTATATGTCTGTTTATAAAAAAGGATCTCCCTAACCGCTGAACTGACATGATTCTCCTTTACAAAGTAGCTTTTCATAGGTCCTGGAAAGGTTTGTAACTATTTTGGGGTAGGGTATTCTACCCTCCCTCCCGGGTTACCTACGGTGTTTGAGAGTCATTCGGACACACCATAGTTATAGAGTAGCTGCTCTACGAATAACAAGATTACCCACAAGATTTTTTATTCTTAAAAGGTAAAAACTATTAAAAATATCTATACCTGTATCTGTTAAAGCGTGCAGGAGAGAGCTTTCCAGAACAATATTCTCTACAGGACTAGGAAATAATTTAGGTTTATACAATATCAATGTAACAATGTGAATTTCAAAAAGGGTGTGGGGTTGGTATTCTTCAGCGGTTATTTCTCTGGAAGGGTGAAGTTACTCTCCACCTAAACAGTTATTAACCTTCCATGTAACTATAAGTAGCTTTACTTTAATGTCCAGTGGTTGGCGAGATCCTTCGCTACATACAAAGAGATTGACATTCTGATACTTTTTAAAAGGGATACCAGGAATATTTAAATAGAAACATGAAATACAAAAAAATCTGTAAAATAGTGCTTTACGCCAGTCAAGATAATTTTGCAGTTAAAAATATCGAAATATTTTTCTATTTGCTTATAAATACAAATTGACAGTGTAAAGACCACCAACTTTGCTAGCTATATTAGCTACACTACTAAAAAAGTTGTATACCTAACATTTACTATTATTTAGTACGTTAAAATTAAATATTATTAAAAAAGAATTAATAGGTATTGTATAAAAACCTGGTGAACGGATAGGTTCCAATTTTCTTGACTCCGACCCCCTTACCAACCCTGCGGAGGTGGCCAGGAATATGGTAAAGATATCCCTCATATGTACTGCACACATTAGAAACCATTTTATATTCTACAATCTACATACATACATATATAAAGAAATTTTTTTATCTGAAGCTGAAGGTCCTGTGATGGTTTTAGGCTATTTTGTTTTTAGATATGATTCTATGATAGTTTCGAGATTTTATTGATATTCTAAACTTTTTCTGCCCCTTCGAATATGAGCCCCTAGATTCTAGGGGTGTAGTCGCTAGTATTCTATATTATACTTTAAAAACTTAAATAGGCCTGGGTTGAATAGAGAATCAAAAGTAAAAAGGGCAGACACATATAAAAATGAAAATATTTACTGTTTCTTAATTTTATGCAGTTGGGGATTTCTTAAATCCAAACTAGTATGGCTGAGAGTAGCTGCTGCCGACTCCAGCTGAGAGCAGCTAAAAACTAGATGGCTGCGGAAACCTCACGGCGGTAAGTAACGATACTATTCAACAAAGATAAAAAATATCAAACCTGTAACAAGCTGACTACAAAGATTTTTAAGGCAAAAAGAAAGAGGCTAAGGAGCAGCTGCGAAAGTAGCACAGCTGTACAGTGTAAACAGTTGGCTACAAAGTATTATTAGGAGAACATTTAAATGGGAACTAATAAACACAATAGAATAAAGAGTAGTTACTCTACAAGAAACACAAATATCAATGGTTTTTCCTTGTGAACATGAAAGTGAGTGACATGAGATGGCTGTACATAGCTGACTGTAGAGGATTATGAGGGGTGCTGAAAGAACTGGAACTGCTAGACCGGGAGGAGCTGCCCTCCTTGTTTCTTTTCACCCTTGAAATATTAAAAAGGTCAAAAATATTATAGCGTTTTCACTCAAAGTGACTTGTTGGACACCGTACCCCCCCCCCCCATCCACTCATATTTAAACAAAATTGAATATAATTGGCATTATTTCTAGTTAGTTTATTTAATGCTATAGGCTAGATAAGGCTAGATTATATTGGACACTAGGTAGCCCCGCAAAGGTCAGGCATGGGGAAAAATTAAACCTACCTTTACCATATTTTCAATTTATTTATAAGTTAAAGTAGTTGAGGGGGGGGGGGTCAGTGCTTTTGAGGCACTTTTATGAGGAGCACTGATCAATTTACAACTAAAAGCATAAAAGCATAAAGAATCATTTTTTTTTAAATCAAAGAAGTCTTGCAGAAATAAGGAGATATATCTAGTATCTATTGAGTAGAAACCAAACCAAAAATATCTAAACCTACCTATAGATTAGATTTTCTAATAGGTAGGTAAGTATTACTTAAAGTGGTTTAATGCAAATATCCACTGAACATACCTATATTCTCTCCAATAGACAGGACTAAGTCTCAGCAATTGTAATCTCTCAACATTAAGCTCTGCCTCAGATATTTTAGACAACAGCAGCGTTAATGGAGTTCCCTTAAAACAATAAATTATTTTTATGTAAAATGTAATTGTATTTTTTTCTCGACTTTACATGAATGAAATTGATAAATAACCCATAAAAAATAACATACCATAAGAACCCATTATGGAATTTTATAACCCTCTCCCTCCACTCCCAACTACATAGAGTTTCAAGTCTAAGTTCTGCACTTCAATCTAGCCTATATGCGCTGAGAGGTTATTCATATTAACCTGACGCATTCCTACCAGTACAGAGCTGAAGTAACTTTGTTGAAATCCTGTTTTTATGTACTTTCCATTGCAAGTTTTTTTTTTCTCGGAATTACATGACTAGACTATTCAATATTTTATTTGGCCTACTGAATATTTCTACCTGGATTCTGGAATCAGGAAAGACCTTGGGGACCAGATGGACGGCCACACTCACATCTGGAGGATTTTCACACGGGCCAATCTGAGTCTCCAGAATATTTGGGGAGGACAGACTTCCCAATTCTTTCTGTTCCTTTTCTACTAGCTGGTTCGGAATTATATTAAGGCCCTAAAATAAGGAAAAATCTATGTTGCCCCAAATTTATTATCATATTTAAATGTAATACCTATTGTACAACAATATGTACTTGTTTTTATATAAATGGAGAATATCATAATGTTAAAACAAATGAAACAATTTAATTTTGAGGACACAGATTTGCGTAAAAGCAAGAGAGAGGAAAACTGTTCATCATAAACACACTTTAGCATGATATATTCTACTAATAATATTAATAGCTAAGTAATATACAAAATATAACTACCTACCTTATCAAGTTTTTAAATTACACCCTCTTGTGGAGAAAATTTGAACTAAAAACTTACTCTAAAATATTCCTCTTCTTCAGTTCTCTGTGATAAAAGAATATGACCAGGATGTTTCCTAATCACTGAGGTCTTTCTTTCCTTTCCACATGATGATTCTTTCCTTCTTCTCTCTACAATAGAAAGAGATTTTCATATTGTGATAAATCCAATGTTTTGTTGAATGCATTTATGCCACTATGATAATCAAAAGAAAAAATACCTTAAAATGCGGTTTTTAAGTAACAAACAAAAATTTATGATGGTTACCTACTGGCTGAAAAAGTTATCAATCAAGAAAAAAGATTGTTTACATAAATTACACAACTTATTTGTTAAAGAGTAAAAATATGACATATTTTAAAGTTGAATACCTATATCACAAAGTATTATTTTTACGTCCAAAACTACATGGTATAAAACTAAAATTATTTTTGTAATGCTTATTTTGAAAAGCATAGCTAACCTGTTACATTAAGAATTATCCTTTCAGCAAAGTTAACAGATTTACTCTTAGTAGGACTTGGGTCAATAGATCCACCTTCAGATTCAGAACTTGAAACAAAATTTACATGATTTTTAGTAGGGTTGGGCCGGATATCCGGCCATTTTCAATATCCGGCCGGATACCGGATATTGAAACTATCCGGCCGGATATCCGGCTCAATAATTTTTTATACTTTACACCAAAAATCTCTGCTTTTTAAAATCTTAAATGGCTAGGTATAATTTTCTATTATTGAAGCTAGAAGAACATTTTTTTTATGTTTAACTTTATGTAAATTTATATAAGATTTCTGAAGAAATTTTTTTTTTACTACTTTAATATCTGGTAATTTGGCCGGTTATCCGGCCGGATATCCGGTAATTTGGCCGGATAACCGGATATTTGCCGGATATCCGGCCAACGCCGGATATCCGGCCGGTTACCGGATATCCGGCATTTGAAATCAGCCGGATTTCCGGTATCCGGCCCAACCCTAATTTTTAGTTCTAATTTCTTTTTGTTTTGTTTTGTCCCTTTTAAACTCATTTAAAAAACAAATGAAATGGAGGGATAAGGCAATGACGTTGATAATACTAAAAACTTTTTTTAACAATAGGTATTTACTAAGTAGCTGCAATTGATTTTTTAAAAAGGATAATTTATCCCCATTATCCAATCACTATTCAAATCCTATTTTATGAAGAATTTATGGCTGTGTGTCTGATAAAAAGACAATTGTAAAAGTTTTAAAAGAATCCTATGTTAATTAAGATATGTTTAATAATTAGTATAATGATTATTTTAATCTTAGAAGGTTTCGTTCTGTTATATAAGGGGGGGGGGGCGTAATGATATTTATTCGTAATCCGTGAGCAAAATGGTCTTAAAATTTAGCTAGACCCTTCAAACTTGGTATATAAGCCTAGTCCTGTAGGTATTACATCTAAATGGCAAAAAAATCCAAAATTTTTTATTTTAAGGTTAGGTTAGGTAAGAAAAACCCTGCGGAAATGGGGTTTTTAGGCTTTTTTTGGTCGATTTTGATGTGGAAACTTACCCTAAATTGCTTTTTTTAAGGATTTTAACTTAAATACACTGTATCTATTCATATGGACATTATTTAAGATGATTCAGCAAGTCGGGGACCGACCCCAGGGGGCTAGGTGGGTGGCCCGCAGGGGTTAAGTGCCTTTTTCCCAATACATATGTTGTGATACATCTAATTATAGGTTTTTTAGGTCAAGGAACTCAAATTCAGAGCTAAAATAAGCATTAGACTAATCTGAAGCTAGCCCCAGCGGGATAGGTTGGGGGCCCGCAGGGGTTAAGTTCATTTTTTCCAATATATATCTTGTTATATATCAAAATATAGGATTTTTAGGTCAAGAAACTCAAATTCTGAGCAAAAATTAACATTAGACTAACCCCCACGGGCTAGGTTGGTTTTCTGCAGGGCTTAAGAGCATTTACTTAACCTAACCTATAAACCTACTTATATTTTTACATGTTTTTTCTTGAATAAACTTTGTCTATTAATGAGGACTTTATTTAAGATAATCCAGCAAGTCGGGAACCGACCCCAGCAGGTTAGGTTGGTGGCCCGCAGGGGTTAAGTGCATTTTTCCCAATATATATGTTTTTATACATCTAATAAGTTTTTTTAGGTCAGTTAACTCAAATTTAGAGCTAGAATTAGCATAAGACTAATCTGAAGCTAGCCCCAGCGGGCTAGGTCGGTGGCCCGCAGGGGTTAAATGCATTATTTTCCAATATATATCTTGTTATATATCAAAATATAGGTTTTTAAGGTCAAGAAACTCAAATTCAGAGCTAAAATAAGCATAAGTCTTACCTGAAGCTAACCCCCGCGGGCTAGGTAGATCTTCTGCAGGGCTTAAGTGCATTTTACCTAACCTAACCTAGAAACTTACTTATTTTTTTGGTTTTTTCCTTGAATGAACTGTGTCTATGAATGAGGAAATTTTTTTAGATGATCCAGCAAGTTGGGGACCTCCTTGGGTCAGCCTCCTGTATGAAGAATCTTTTAAATGATGGCTTTAGGACTGAACACTGTATCTAAGTAAAACCTAGCCCGCCTGGTTCAGTCCCCGACTTGCTAGATCATCCTAAATAATGTTCTCATGAACAGTTTATTCAATTAAAAAAACTTCAAAAAAGTAAGATTCTAGGTTAGGTTTGGTAAAATGCATTTAAGCCTTGCAGGCAACCCACCTAGCCCGCAGGGGCTAGCTTCAGATTAGTCTGATTCAATTATTAGCTCTCAATTTGAATTTCTGGACCTAAAAAACCTATAATTTTATGTATGACAGCACATACTTTTTAAAAATGCACTTAACCCCTGCGGGCCACCCACCTAGCCTGCTGGGGTCGGTCCCCAACTTGCTTGATCATCTTAAATAATGTTCTCATAAATAGACACAGTTTATTCCAGAAAAAAACCCTAAAAAAAAGTAAGGTTCCAGGTTAGGTTAGGTAAAATGCACTTAGGACTTGCAGGCAATCCACCTAGCCCGCTGGGGCTAGCTTCAGATTAGTCTGATCCTTTTATTAGATGTAAATTTGAGTTTCTTGACCTAAAAAACCTATAATTTGATGTATGATAACACATACTTTTTTTAAAAAATGCATTTAACCCCTACGGGCCACCCACCTAGCCCGCTGGGGTCAGTCTTCGACTTGCTTGATCATCTGAAATAAGATCCACATGAATGGACAGTTTATTTGAAAAACAAAACCTAAAAAAAATAATATTAAATGTAAGTTTTTAGGTTAGGTTAGGTAAAATGTACTTAAGCCCTGTTGGCAACCCACCTAGCCCGCTGGTGTTAGCTTCAGATTAGTCTAATGCTTATTTCAGCTCTGAATTTGAGTTCTTTGACCTAAAAAAACCTATAATTGGTTGTATCTCAACATATATATTGGGAAAATGCACTTAACCCCTGCAGGCCACCCACCTAGCCTGCTGGGGTTAGCTTCAGATTATTCTAATGCTTATTTTAGCTCTGAATTTGAGTTCTTGACCTTAAAAACCTATATTTTGATATATCACAAGATGTATTTTGGAAAATAATGCACTTAACCCCTGCAGGCCACCGACCTAGCCCGCTGGGGCTAACTTCAGATTAGTCGGTCCTCGACTTGCTGGATCATTTTAAATAAAGTTCTCATTAATAGACACAGTTTATTTAAGAAAAAAACCTGTAAAAATATAAGTAAGTTTCTAGGTTAGGTTAGGTAAATGCTCTTAAGCCCTGCAGAAAACCAACCTAGCCCGGGGGGGTTAGCTTCAGGTTAGTCTAATGGTAATTTTCGCTCAGAATTTAAGTTTCTTGACCTAAAAAACCTATATTTTGATATATAACAAGATATATATTGGAAAAAATGCATTTAACCCCCGCGGGCCACCAACCTAGCCCTCTGGGGTCGGTTCCCGACTTGCTGGATTATCTTAAATAAAGTCCTCATTAATAGACAAAGTTTATAAAAAAACATGTTAAAATATAAGTAAGTTTCTAGTTTAGGTTAGGTAAATGCTCTTAAGCCCTGCAGAAAACTAACCTAGCCCGGGGGGGGGGGTTAGCTTCAGGTTAGTCTAATGCTAATTTTCGCTTAGAATTTGAGTTTATTAACCTAAAAAACCTATATTTTGATATATAACATGATATATATTGGAAAAAATGCACTTAACCCCTGCGGGCCACCAACCTAGCCCGCTGGGGCTAGCTTCAGATTAGTCTAATGCTTATTTTAGCATTAAATTTGAGTTCCTTGACCTAAAAAACCTATAATTAGATGTATTACAACATATGTATTGGGAAAAAGGCACTTAACCCCTGCGGGCCACCCACCTAGCCCCCTGGGGTCGGTCCCCAACTTGCTGAATCATCTTAAATAAAGTCCATATGAATAGATACAGTGTATTTAAGTTAAAACCCTAAGAAAAAACAATTTAAGTTAAGTGTCCACATCAAAATCGACCAAAAAAAGCCTAAAAACCCCATTTCCGCAGGGTTTTTCTTACCTAACCTAACCTTAAAATAAAAATTTTTAGATTTTTTTGCCATTTAGATGTAATACCTATGGGACTAGGCTTATATACCAAGTTTGAAGGGTCTAGCTAAATTTTAAGACCATTTTGCTCACGGATTACGAATAAATGTCATTACGCCCCCCCCCCCCCTTAGCATGTAATAATATAAGCAATAGAAAAATTGATAATAAATGAAAGCAAAATATTTTAAAACTAGAATTATACCATACCTAAAGCTATACATGCTAAGGCTGTGCAGAGTGCTTTCATGAGCAGTGAAGAACTCTAGCTTAATCTTGAATACATGAACCATGGACTTGGTGAGACAGGCAACAATATCTTCAGCTAATCTCACTTCAGTGGGACTGTAGCTAAGGCACATATTCATACAATCCTTAATAATTACACAAAATTAAAAAGGATTTTTACTTGCAATTACTTTTTTCCATCTTCTATGTTAGAGTTTTTTTTGAGTTTGTGTACTTGTTCAAACCCTATAAATCAACTTATACAATAATCTAAAACGTAAACGTTGCAAAATTTTTTCTTTTAATTTAAGTTTTATATATGGACCCAGTCTCTAAATTATCTATACTTAACTTTAGTACACTTTACAACTAAAGGTATATAAGAGTCTCTAAGTTCTAACAAAATTTCTTACTTGGAAGTCAATATACTTGGCTTTAGTTTGCTGCTGGGTAGCCAATGAGTACTTGTAGATTGTCAACATTGTTCCTCTAAATTATAGAAAATAATCTGATATCTCTTGATTAAACTTTCCAAATATTTCTAGTTACATATTGTATCTCTATGAAGCAACAGCCATGCCAAATTTAAAATTTGAGTGCTGAAACTTTATTAGTGGAGTTCCTTTGACTTTTCATTTGGGTTTCAAAAAATGTCACTTTAAAATGAATTATGTATATAGGTAGCGCAGCGTAACAAGCTAGTTGAACAGCCATTTAAGTTCAAATGTTTATGTTTGAAAACTTTAATCTAACAATATACACAAAAGATTACTTCAATAGAGTTTAGGTTCATACACTTACAACTTACAAGTTGGCCTAATCATACAGTAGAGGTTCTATTAAAAATAAGCTACAAATCCTAGAATACCTGGCCATGATAAGATTGCCAGTGGATTGACAGACACCAATGCTGTTAATATTATTTCCACAAGAAATGTCCACAGCTTCAAAACATTGCTCGGGTTGCGGATTTCCTGAACATAATTTTCATTTGGTTGTTTAAAAAAACATTCGACATAAAAAATTTACCTAAGAGCATCGTATCTATATTGTCCGTCTTTCTGCTAAGCTATTTTTGATAATGTAATGAAATTTATTTTGTTATTACTTTGCTTCAGTACTTATGGATGTTTACATCCTTATAAACAGGTTTCCTTACATTTTTATTAAAATGATAAATAAGGTTTTGTTTTCCATTTAATTTCATATTTATTTTAAAAGATGTACCTTAAGGTATGGATCTAAATCTTTCTGATAAAATAAAAAATATCTATATTTCTATCTGAAATAAACCTGGGGTAACGGAAGCAATCCTAGTTCTGACAGGAAGTTGTGCTTTCAACAGAGCCTCTTCATTTCTCCAATTCAAATAAACTCTGACAAAATGTATTCCATCCCTGTGCTCTATAGTGGCAACGTATTTTCCTAAAACATTATAACTGTTGTCAGTAGCTGAGTTGACAAAAAGTTAGTGCTTTTGAATAAAAATGAAATTGCGTAAGGCCATATAAAAAATATAGATAAGATAAATACAGAAAGCAATGTATATGTGAGTGAACATAAACAGAACTGGAGTGATACTCTGCTTTTCCTTTAAAACGACTTACCTACTAAATGAAATTTTTATAATTAATGAGAAGTAATAGGGCAGTTAGAGCAGCAATATCTTTAACAATAATTTTTTTAAAAACTTGTTCCTACCTATTGTGCTATATACAAGTTTAACAACTCTATCAATAGTTGACAGCTTGTAAATTTTCTCCATCTTCTCCAAATCTCTAACCTCAATCTAAAATATTCACAGAAAAAAAATATTTTCAACTATAGGTAGCTCATCAACCTTTACTTAAGAAAGGACAATCAAAGTGAAGACTTTTGAAGAATTTGTGTATATTTTTTTTCTCAAATTGCTACCATTGTAGGAAACATAACATGTCTAATATATCATTGATAATTTCTTTGATACAATGCATTTCTTTATCAAATAACTTACCTCATTCTTTTCGGTTGCAATAAGGAGCAGGTTATCAGCGATGGCCGTAGCCACTGGCTTTGTGCAATTTGAAACATCCTAGTGAAAAATAAAAAATAGCAAAAGTATATACCAACACAAAAAATTATTCATTGTACGACAGAATTTAATTAATTTCAGTATATCTCAAAAACTGATAGTAATTTCACTGTATTTTAAATCGTTCAGAAAAAACCTTATCATATATATTATTTTATAAACATTTCCACAGTATAACTATTTGGATTAAGTATAAATACCCTATTCGACCAGGACCAACAAAACAGGAATTATGCAGTCGAGCCTTAAATTGTTTATTATCCCTATCTCCACAGAGAGAAAGATGGATAACATACAATAAATATAAAATCTTATATTTTACTTTCTGGAACTTACAATATTCTTGTACTAATCTTACATAAATCTAACCTGTGCTAAAAAATGATGTACAGATAAAACTCGAACCATTTTTGCAAATTAAGTTTATTTACAATTAATTTAACAATCCTAATTTTTTTCTCTTTTTGATTTTCATTCACTTCTGAAAAAAGATTTTTTTATATTTTTCATTATAAGTTAAATTTAATAGTGGAAAAGGCTAAAAATATATTCGTGCTAAATAAGATAAAACAGGTTGAAATGTTAACAATTGAATTTTACTTTTTTCTGCCAAATTTGCAATATATGAAAAAAATAAATAAAGCTCAGAATGCCGCAACAATTTGATACAAGATAAATGTCGTCTTTTGTTGTATTGACTTGACAACATTAAATTGGCAGATTTTTTATATTTTGTTCTGCGGACTTTTTTCACGCTGCACACAAAAAAATCAGGGGAACAAAAATAAAATCTTGTTTTTAGACAAATATGTCATTAAAATATTCTTTCTTTTTGAAATATCAAATACTTATATATTTTGGCCCCAAATTGTTGTTTAGTCTGTTAAAGAATAATTATAAAGTAGTATAGGAAATATTTTGTTAAATTTTGATTAAAATTAAATTTCTATGTGTCAGTTCAACATTTTTTTAGACAATGGAATCAAAATTTTTGATGAGATTAGAGATTAAATTTCTGATCCGTAAATAATTGTATGACTAATTAGTCTAAGCCCAACCGCCCTATTGTCTTCAAGAAATACACATATTTTCTCTGTCTATTTTTTCTTTGAACTAAATGAATATTTTGCTTACAGAAATGTTTTTTAATGTTTTGCTAATTCTTGCTTTTTATTTTCTTTAAAAATTGTTACTAAGATTACTCTAATATTTAAGTCAAAATAACAAATATATGATCAAATAGCCTTTAATTGCTTGGGGGAATGTTGTACTTAAAGTATTCGTACATAACCCATAACCCTTCAAAATAAGGGGGGTAGAATTGAAGAGACGTCATCGATAAATAGTGGGAAGTGGGAACAGACAAAGAGAGAGAGAGAGAGAGAGAGAGAAGGAGGGGGTGGGGATGGAATTGATAAAGCAATAAAAGGAAAGGATTAAATGGAGAAGATTAATAGGGACTGATAAAGGGGAAAGTTATGGATTGAAGGGTTACGGCTAGTGTCTGTTTTCTTTATAAACAATTTTTCCCTATAGAAACCTAAAAAAAACCTTGTTTACACATCAAACAGTCACAAATAAAACTTTATTAAAAAATTGATTCAAAATGTACTCTTTCAAATAAAAAATAAAATAACGAGAAATGTTAGAAATAATGGGAAATAAAAAAAGGAAAATAAAATGGAGGAAAAACTGGGACACTTGTTATAATTGAGGGGAAGGGAGAGGGGTGTTTATACTCGCACCAAACCTTGAGATCATTGGATAGATAGATAAACATTTTGTGACTGTTAGTAGAAAGAAAACATCTCAAAAGACAAACATACAAAATTTGTGATATTCGTGGGAATTAATTTTAAATAATAGTGATTGACAGACAAATAAACGTATTCAAAAATGGATATTTATGAGAGAAATAATAAAAATGTTTAAATATGTGAAAAGGTGAATTTTTAAGATGCCCGTTATTTTTGGAGTGATAACGATCTTACATTGAATAGTTTTGTATAAAATATATTTATAGTTTAATCTTAGTCTGTTACAGTACTATTAATATCAAAGAAGTATTACCTAATGTGTCACTTTTTCCTTTTTACCGAAAAAAATGTGCATTTTTCAATTAATTTTCCTTATTTAATTTATTCACAACAGTAATATATGTATGTGTATTGTGTATTCGACAAAATTGAATTTTTATTGATATTTGTTTCATACCTTATTGAAATATTCTTTGATTTAGAATCCTTTGATATGAAGTTTACTATTCAACGTTCTGAATATTTGCGTTTCTTGGCTCTTTTATTAGATTTTCAAGTTTTTAAGCTTAAATTAAGCATCAGAAAATATTTTCAGTCAATCCTTTATATAAGCAGGAATAATTGTATGCCTATCTAGAAATGAAATACAAATAATATTTTGTAGTGCCTTTAGAGGCTTCTAGGGGCACAGCCACTAGTATATAGTATAGTATTTTGGTTATATTTGGTCATTGATTTTTTTTGCTGATAATTCAAGATTATTTCATATTCAGGCTTATTATGAAAATTATGAAAAAATCTCTAATTCAAATAATGATGTTTTTAAAGCTTCTATAAAATT
Source organism: Acartia tonsa (assembly GCF_053477335.1). Classification (NCBI taxonomy): domain Eukaryota; kingdom Metazoa; phylum Arthropoda; class Copepoda; order Calanoida; family Acartiidae; genus Acartia; species Acartia tonsa. Next base: position 42,480,638 of record NC_137268.1, on the reverse strand, counting down.
AAACGATAACATGACTTGAATAGCTATAATCAAGATATTTAGCTACATTGAGACAAACCTTGCTTACATACATACTAATTACGAAAGACTAGCAGATTAATTCTAAGTCTTTAGTGTATTGGCTTAAAAGCAGGGATGCGGAGCCGCCATATGTTGCTGGAGCCGTTATTTTCAGAGCGGCTCCGGGGATAGCTAAGAAAATATCTGGAAAAAAAGATTTTTTATACCATGATTAAACTTTCTGTTTAAATCATATAATTTAAAAACCCTTTTAAGTTTTTCAAGTCCATTTTTCTCAAAAATTAAACTTTTAAAACCTTCAAAAGTCAAAAATAGACTAGGATTTTTTTTTTTTTTTTTTACTAAAATAGGACTGTTAACAAAGTTTTCATTTGCATGCAATTGACATGATTGTCCTTGTCTTAATACTTTATTTATATACAAGGTGTTTTAAAACAGCAGGGGTATCCTTTATAATAATATTTCATTCAATTAAAACTCACCAACACACACTCAATTAAACAGTATAAGTATATAACAGAGTTATGATTTATGTAAAAATAAACAGCATTGTGGCATTAGAAATTTTGGGTAGGGGAAATAAATAGCATAGTTTTTTTTTATATCTTTATCATTTTATAAAATTATTACCAGCTATGCCTCTAGGGGCACTTGAGGTTATCAAAGAAGACATTTGTTTCTCTCAATATTTTCCATGATTTGTAACGTACAGGAAGTAGAGAAGTAACGTAACCATTAGACCGTAACTGCAAGTTTAAATTTCTATCTATTCATCTATGTAACAACTAGTTGATATATTCCCACATAAGCGTCTATACATGCATGGTTATAGTTTTCAGTAAATTGGTTTAAAATGTAGGGGTGATCAAATTATAGTTTATACCGGGTAATTTAGGAATGAAATACACTTTAATACTTAATAAAATCAGCAAATATGCATTTAAAGCTTCTTAGAAAGGGACCTTAATAGAATTAAATTAAGGAAATATATGAGAAGCCACTGTATAAAAGAATTTTCTTTTACCATTTATTACTAGCGGCTACGTACTAGAGACCTCTGGGGACACTTGAGGGGGGGGGGGGAGGAGTTGAATGCGACAACCCAAATTTATCTTATTTTAGGTTTTAAAAAGGAAAAAAGTACCTAATTTTATTTTTGGGGGGGAAGGGGATCATTTTTAAGGATCGATTTCTCGTGGAAGGATGGTGGTACCCTCTCCTAAAATAGTTATTCTAGTTTTCAGAACCTGTAAGAAGCTACATTGTAAAGGAGAACCATATCTGTTTAGCAGTTATCGAGATCCTTCGGTACACAAAGACATCCTGTTATTTTATTATCAGGATTACCACGGCTAATGAGAGCATGCCCATTGTTTGTTTTCTGCTATTTAAAGTTTTAATTATTATTTGCTACTTATGCGTGTTATTTTCCTTGTTTATGTATTCCTTTATCCGTGTGACCATAAGAAATTTTGGCATTACATCACTCTTTGGAACATATTATACACACAGCATTCATATACCAAGCGGACATGTTATGTGGTTTAGAGGTCAGTTTTAATGTATTTTTTTTTTTTATATATAAAGCAGTTAAGGTTTTTTTTCGGTAGGATCTCGCTATACACTACCTAAACAGATTGAGTTCTTATCGGTATCGCAGGAAAGCTTTACGTAGGTCCTTGTAAGTTTATAGGCTACCTATTTATTTATAAACTGACCGGGCTAGATTTGCTTGATTCACTTCACTAAGAGACCAGGCTAGTATTGCTTGATTCACTTCTACAAGAGATAAAAATGTCTTCCCCGGCGGCTGCCGGAAAAAATGTTGAGTACTGAATCTGATTGAGACTTGGAGAAACAGTTGAGGCGGAATATATAACCCTCCTGTAAATGTATAACCAGGAAAATTATAATTAAGATAATATTAAAGATATGTCTAAAATTATAATTACTTTCTACACTGAATATTCCTAACCCACTAACAACAAATAACCTAATTTGCAGGAAATATATATTCCTGTTGTAACTAACATCTTAACACCTGATAATACAGAGTTTGCATATTGTAGCAAGATAAGATTGTCCAGTTCATTATTTTGATAAAAAAAAAAGATACCAAAAGAAAAAAATAAACAAAACAAAATAAAAAGAAACTAAAGAAAATTTATCACTACCAAAAAAATACCTAAACAAAATAAAAATAAAAAAATAAAAAATATAACCTGGACACCCACCTCTGTATTATCTTGTAATATTCAACTGTGATTTATTTGTATATTCATTCTCACACATCCGCGAGGGTGCCCCGTACCTATCACGTCTCGGTAGGGTAGGGGAGAGGATTGGATATACCTTATGTTTATGTTGGGAGCTGTGGAGTGGATAAAGCAAAACTAGCTGAGTCAAGATTATAGTTTTAAAACTAATTCTGCCAAAATGCCAAACATCAAGAAAAAGTATCCCTGCATTGAGTGCAAAGAAAACGTCGAAGAAAGCCAACACTCTGTTCAATGCACAATATGTAGTAGGTGGATTCACAAAGATTGTGGAGTGGGGGATAAACTATACAACCTTATCTTGGAGATATCTGAATCTATGGGCAGTCACTGCTGGTCTTGTGAAGGATGTGGTATTGGTTTGTCCAAAATGAATAAAATGGTTCAAAATCATGACAGAGAAATCAGAGAACTTCGGAAAGATGTGGATGAGCTGAAAAAACAGAAACCTGATACCAAGAATCTGGACAACAGAATCACATCCTTGGCTTCGGATGTAGCAAATCTTAAAACCCAACCTAAATCTGACAATGAAATTGTTTTTGAAGAGTTGTCCCTGAGAGAAAGCAAAAGGTCAAACATAATGGTGTTTGGTATAAAGGACCCGAACTCAGAACTTGGAGACAATGCTAAGAAAAAAGTTGATGAAGATTCTGTGCTTGAACTTCTGCAAGAACTAGGTTTTAAGCTGAAAATGAAAGAAGATATCAAGTTTTTAGCCAGAGTTGGTAAAGCTTCAGCTAAAAAGCCTATTGTTGTTGGATTTAGGAGCCAGGTGGTCAGAGACAATATTCTGAACAGTGCCTACAAACTTGGTGAAAGTACTTTCTTCAAAGATGTATCCATATCTCCCGACCTCACGACCAGACAACTAGAGGAAGATAAGAGAGTATCTAGAGAAGCTGAAGCCAAAAACAAAGAGATGATGGAGAATGAACCAAATGAAGCAAAAAACTTCATATGGAAGGCTCTTGGACAAAGAGGACAAAGGTACCTGAAAAAAGTTGCCCTAACAAATGCAGAGAAAGAAAAAAGCAAGAAAATACCACCATTACGTCTGAGGATCCCAAGTCACAAGAGAAAATCAGAAATGGAGAACGAGGAGGAGGAGATGGAGGAAGAGCTTCCCCTAAGCCAACAGAGAAAAAAAAGTCACAAACAGTATTAAATATTATTTATCTAAATGCTCGCAGTATTGTTAGTAAACTTGATGATCTTGAATTACTTGCTAATGAAAAAAAACCTGCTTTAATTTTGATTTGTGAATCTTGGTGTAATTCTAATATTAATAATGCTTTTCTCTCTATTGACAATTATTATCTTGAACCTAATTTACGTTATGACCGCTGTGATACACAATTTGGCATTGGAGGTGGCCTTCTTGTATATGTAAGAAATGGCCTACGTGTTTTACCTATTGACAATAAATATGATTTTAACCAATATTGTACATTTAATGTAATTGATGATTCTGACAACAACATTTTTACTGTAAATCTTATTTATCGCTCACCCAACTCCACACATGAAAACTTAATTAAACTTTGTAATGTTATTGAAAATAGTAATGATAATGATTTTAATCTTTTTATTGGCGACTTTAACATGCCAGAAATCAATTGGAATACTTATAGTAGTAATTCTTCAAAATATGCTCTGTTTACTGACATTTTAAATCAAAAATTTCTTCATCAACTTGTAAATTTTCCAACCCATAAAAAGGGAAATGTTTTAGACCTTGTTTTAACCAATAAACCTGACTGTATTTTAAATATTGAAAACCTTGGTAATTTATCTAATAGTGACCATTGTATTTTAAGCATTGATGTTTTAACCTCATATGACAATAATGAACAATGTGATTATATTTTAAATTGGAACAAAGCTGATTTAGTTGGTCTTTCTAATCACTTTACTAATGCTAATTTAGTTGCTGATGTATCTAATCTAGGTGCTAATGATGGATATAACCTATTCAAAGATGTTATACATGAAGGTATTGAGAGATTTGTGCCCAAAATTAAAAGAAGAACAACATCACGCCCTGTGTGGATGACCAGAAATGTCATCAGACTATCCAGACAGAAAAGAAGAAGATTTGCTGAATTTTGTGAAAATAGAACAGATGAGAACTATAGAATTTATAAGTCTATTGAAAAAAAGTGTAAAAAAGCAGTGAGAAACAGCAAGAGAAAGTTTGAGAAGAAAATTTCAAAAGACTGTAATCAAAAAACCTTCAATTCATATGTTCGTAGCAAAACTAAACAAAAAACTGGTGTTGGACCACTCTTGGTTAATGGCAAAATTAAAAATGACAATTTAAATATTGCCAAAATCCTTAACTCACATTTTTCCAGTGTTTTCACTAGAGACAATTCTAACTGTGAGGAAATTCCTTCAAAGCCAAATGTAGAACCTTTTGAAAATTTTAGAATTTCAAAGGAAATGGTGAAAAATAAAGTTATTAACTGGAAGAAAAAACATTCATGTGGCCCAGATAAAGTTACAAGCTATATATTGCAGACATTCCAAGATGAACTAATCGAACCTTTGACAATAATCTACAACAAGTCTCTACAATCAAGTGATGTGCCTGCTGATTGGTTAATAGGAAATGTTACACCTATTTATAAAAAAGGTAGTAAACGAGAACCTTCAAACTACAGACCAGTCAACCAAACAAGTGTTCCAGGCAAAATTTTAGAATCTCTGATAAAAGACAAACTTGTGGAACATCTGGAAAATTTTGAATTAATTTTGCCATCACAACATGGTTTTACTAAAGGTCGTTCATGCACTACAAACTTGCTTGAATTTTGTGAGAAAATATCAAACTGTTTAGACTCAAATACACCTGTTGATGTTATCTACCTAGATTTTTCAAAGGCATTTGACAAAGTGCCCATTTCAAAGCTTCTCGCCAAAGTTAAATCTTTAAACATCACAGGGAAAGTGTATGAATGGATTAAAGCATGGCTTACAGACAGAAAACAACGTGTTGTCCTTAATGGTGTGGAAAGCGATTGGTGTATTGTGATTTCAGGTGTCCCACAGGGCTCAGTTTTAGGCCCTATCCTGTTCCTGATATACATAAATGATATTGACTTATCAGCTGACAAAGTCAAGTTCCTCAGTAAATTCGCTGATGATACCAAACTTGGCCACCCTGTTAAATCAGAAGCTGACAGGGATCTTCTTCAATCCCAACTAAATGCTCTGTGTGTATGGGCCAAAGAGTGGGGAATGGAGTTCAACGTGGAGAAATGTAAAGTCCTGCACTATGGCAGAAACAACAAAGAGTATCAATACCAAATGTACAACAAGATACTGGAGAAAGTGGACTCAGAAAAGGATATTGGTGTTCTTGTTAATAAATCAGGCAAACCTAGTGAACAGTGCATCAAAGCATCAAGAACTGCAAATGGTATTCTGTCCCAAATTTCAAGAACTTTTCACTATAGGGATAAGAAAGTTTTTCTTGATCTCTATAAGAGACATGTCAGAGTACACTTGGAGTATGCCACACCTGCCTGGTCCCCTTGGCAAGCAGGTGACTGTGAACTTCTGGAGAAGGTTCAAAGGAGAGCTGTTAATATGATTTCTGGACTTAATGGCACCTATGAAGAAAAGTTGAAGCATTTAAATCTTCAAACTCTATCACAAAGAAGATTTAGAGCAGATATGATTGAAACTTACAAGATTTTAAACAACTTAAGCAATGTTAATCCGGAAGTCTGGTTCACAAGATCAAACCCCAACAGAGTTTCAACCCGCTCATCTGTACCTAACCCAGATTTGAACTTAAATCTACCTTTCCGCAGAACAGAGATTGGCAAAAACTCTTTTAGTTCTAGAGCAGTAAGAGGCTGGAACAATCTCCCAAGCGAAATAAAATCTTCTACCAGCCTGGCTCAATTCAAAGTAAAGATTGACAAACACCTGAAAGAAGCTTGACTTTTATGTTAGCACCTCCTTTATGGCCCTAAACGGGGCTCGTCGGAGTATATATTTATATTATATTATATAAGAATTGGAAAGGTTTTAGGCTTTTTTTCTCATTCCCAATTGGAACAGAATGCCACTAGATGCTAGTGGCACATCCGTTAGTCATTATTTAAAGTTACGTAGATACTAGATATATTACATTTGACTTCAAATCAGTTTAAAAATACCATTTTAACAATATTATTTTCAATTAACTTAGATATTAATATTTAGTTATAAAAAATAGATAAATATAGTTTTAAAGACTGTCTATGTGAAATTGTTGAATTACGTGGGAAAATAAAGCAGTAGTGCACTAGAAAAAGACTGTCTGGTCTAAATATTTTTGTACATAAAATCTGTCTGTATTCATCCTTAAAGATAATTATTTTTGATGCTATATTGCAACATTTTCTTTAGAGGCTGGTAAAAAGACAATCTTAGACTAATATTTCTAGTAAACTCAAGATAATTTTAAATCACATAGTCCTATTAAATTGGTAGAAATGCAGGACATTGTATTTGATTTGGTAAAATTAGGATTAAGTATTTGATACCCTCTCTAGTTATCTTTCTATTTACTTTAAAGGTGTTAATGTTAATTTTTCTTCATTAAAATCTTTTTTTTAAGGGTTATATAATAACATTAAGGGTTTTAAGTTAGTGTTCCTTTACAAAATTATTAATAACTTTAGTTTGAGTTAATTAGGTAGGTACTAAGATAAGATAAAGAAAAATAATTTAGAATACTAAATAATTACATAATTATTGTTAGAATAAATGCTATGTGGTTATAAAGGTTGCAATTGCATAAAATTATGATTATCATAAATTTTAAACGCATGTTCATACTTCGGTATTGCTTATATATTAAAAGAAAATATATCCTATATAAAATGTTTGGAAGTTGATAGGCAGTCTAAATAAATGTGGATTTTATGAATAAATTATTTTTTTTTGGTTTAACGGATTTTTATCTCTTTAATTTCAATCTATTCAAATAAGTTTAAAATCCTTCTTCTTTTTAAGATTTTCCAGCTACCAAATGCAGATTTTTAAATAAAGTACTTTAGGGATATTTATTTATATGCAAAGAAAAACTTAGGATCAGGAACATTCCACGGTAAAATGTTACAATAAAGTTCGAATATAACATCTTTATCCGTTTGACCGTTTGGTAGCACTTTTAAAGTCTATTATTTTGTTATTGTTGAAATAATCTATGCAGCTACATTTTACCCTAAACTGTACCAGATCCAAAACTTTGGTTGATAATTCCCTTTTTGTAACCCTTTCCTAATCTTCACACACACACACACAAGATTTCTTCTTATTTATCTTTCATTCCTTCAGAGAGAAGGGATAACAATGGACTGAAAATAAATTTTCTTTCAAACTTGGTTAGCATAAAATCAATATTGGTAGGTAATGTTTATTCAGGATGATATTGGACAAAATGATATTTGTTAAACTATGCCTCTCGATGATTTTAATCTACCAAATGACCAATTTTTAATTTGATGAGATTTTAATGGTCTATTGTGCTATCCCTAAAGCCCTGCTTGATTCTTCTCTTCACCTTGGCAATTTACAAAGTTTCTGCTTTATCTGATTTTTATAAGCAAATTTCTTATTTTCTAGATTTTAAAACCTACAGTAAAAAGGATGTCAAGTTGACAACAACCATAATTGCGAAGCTCAATCTGTAAGAAATCACTCAGTCTAACGAAAAAGAACTTTTTAATTTAAAGTAAAGGCATTAGTTCATTGTAAAAAATCTGAATTTGATTTTAGCCTTTTGTAAAAAGTGACAGTAGGATTGCCACTTATAGATATCAAACAAAGTAACTCGGCAAAAAAAGAGTTAAAGCACTTTGTCTTTGTTTAGTTTGAGGTAGATTTGACAATAATCGCTATCTTATCGGTCAGGGCATTAGCTATCCAGTATGGAAATACAGACACACTCTAATTGGAGAAATCACTTTTTTATCATTCTAAATTTAAAATAGGCAGGACAATTAAAGTATGTCTAGTTTGACTGACTGCTATAAAATCTAAAGGTCCGATTCTGGTCTTCTTATAAAATGTTTATAGCTTGTCTATATCTTATTTATGCATCCTAGATTGCAAAAAATCTTAATCTCAACAAATTCTGTCCACCCAAAAATATTTCTTTATTTTTATCAAAAAGGAATATTTTATCCATGGAAAAATTCTTCTGTCAAAACTAAAGATAGCCATTTTGGAATAGGTATATGAAATAAGGTTGTTATCTTGCAGATTAATGTTCATGTACTCAAATAAATTGGTACTCCTAGCTGGCTAAAATAATGATACTCCATCTAATACCATTATAATACCATTCCCTTGACCTCGCCTTCTAATGAGTGGACGAACTGACTAATAAATAGTCTTTCTTAGCAACCTAAATATATCCACGTATTCTATATCCATTGTTGCAATTGTTAGGATGAAAAATAAAAGTTCTGATGTAAATATTTTTTTAATCAATATAAATTCATCAATATGTAGCTATCTATCTATGTTTGTCTGTCTGAAATGTTGCTAAACAATATTTATATACATACAGAACACATAGATTAATATTGATAGAATAAAAGCGATAGCTCAGTAATTGAGATCTTTTTTTAAATGATAAATTCACTGAGTGAAAAAGTCTTTGATAATTCTTAGTTATTTATAATATATTTCAGTGGACATTGCACCCTCTTCAGTCTTCTCTTACTTGCATTTAATTTCTATAAGCACTTCTAATTTAAATTCCACTTTGTCCATCCTTCAGTCCGTCTGTCAGTTATTCTATAATATGGGGGAAATACGATATTCTCGGCTGTTATTTGAGATAGGAGACAATTGAAAATTTTATAAAGATTTCCTATACAAATGAGCATCCAATATATACAGCATGACCCTCGAAAAAGTATTTTTAAGCATCTGCAGCCCTTATTTCTCAATGAATTATTTAAAAATGCATATGTCCTTGTTCTCTATAGTATTCCACGTAAGTAGATATAAAAATATTTTTTTTACCTCCATTAACACCGGAGATTTTTAGTGCTAAAGTTTTGAAAAAGTGACTGAGGAAAAAGTAACTTTTAACATGAAACGACTTTTTTAGCAAAATTAAGCTAGAAATCCTTTTATTTTTGTTACTAGCAGAAACTTTATACAAAAATGAAATAAAAAATTTAGTTTTTGAGTAAAAAGCATTTTTTTACACATATTTTTTGAGTCTTTTTAGTTTAATGATATTTTGAAAAACTTACTTATTAGGCAAAATTGTTTAAGATTAAAAAACTAAATAAATCTCTATGAATATAGCAGGAAAATTGTTTTTGTTTCACAATCCTAACTTTAATAACAAAAAAGTTATAAAGAAAATAAAAATAAACATATTGATTTTTTAGTCTAAAAAGCTTAATTTACCCCCTATTAAATAATTGAGATGTCAGAAAAGTAGGCGGAGCAACTGTCATAATTAATCCTTTTCTATAAATAAGGATTAATAAATAACCTAAAATTTGCAAATAATCAATTCATTCAGTAGTAATTTTTGCCATTAAAAATTTATATTTTTTGGTGGAATAAAAAAGAAATATTTAGTTAACTTGTTTTTCTTTGTGTCTCATAATTCAGTTGCCAGAAAAACATATTATAACCATCCAAAAAATAAGAGAAACAAAAAAAAATTCTTTTTCTCAGTCACTTTTTCAAAACTTTAGCTCTAAAAATCTCCGGTGTTAATGGAGGTAAAAAAAATATTTTTATATCTATTTGCGTGGAATACTATGGAGAACAAGGACATATGCATTTTTTAATAATTCATTGAGAAATAAGGGCTGCAGATGCTTAAAAATACTTTTTCGAGGGTCATGCTGTAATTTATTTAGTCTGTCTTTCGGTCATGCTTCAAAACACATTAATACTTTCTCATTTTAAATAAGCTACCTGTCTAACCCTCTATAGCTGTCTATGATAGAACCCCTTGTAAAGTCTGTGAAACTTAATCTCCTTTCATGCCTCAATTAGGAAGTATTGTGTTTAACAGATCAGTAGTAGGCACAACATGAATATTCGATTTCTTGGAAGTTGCATATTTACTAGGTGTATATTCTTGAGGCGATAAGGTATAAAAGTCTTCATAAATTAGACTTTTTATTCTATTACTAGTTGTTACGCCCCTAGTGGCATCTAGGGGCGCTTTAGGGAAGGCTGGAGGGTAGTAAGTCGACCCTACACTTTCAGTTTTAGTTTTAAAAGTAAAAGTTATAGAATGGGGGGTTTTCTATGGGTGATTTATCTTCAGAGGGTGGAGTTTCCCTCTCCCATAATAACTCTTAATTCTCTCTGGACCTATAAGAAGCATAACGGTAAAGAAGAACCATATTAGTCCAGCAGTTAGCGAGATCCTTCACTAGGTATACAAAGAAAGACATAGTGTAAAATTAAAAATTCGGCACAATATTATATAATTATATATTAGGTATAAACTATTTGTTTAGAAACCTTTGCTTAGTCTAATAAAAGAAATATGTATAGAGGTGATTGAACTTGTAAACTATTTGGTCGAATATTTATTTCATTTTTGAAAACTGATATTAAATAAATTAATATATCTTCTTTCCCTTATATATTATTATCCAGCGATTGCGTCCCTAGTATTTAGGGGCTCTGTTTTCTAAGGAACAATGAAGAGGTTCAGAAAAAAAAGACTAAAAACATATAAAAGACTTGAATCTAAAATTAAACTATCCTAAAACAATTCTGGAACCTATTTTTAAGCTTCCCTAAGAGGAAAAATATTTGGTAGGTATTGTTTTTTTTAAATCTCCCTTCATCCTAAATTAAAGATTAGGTACCTATGCTCAAAACATAATAAGAAGATTTTTACTCCGAGTTTAACATTTTTTGTCTTGAGGTCTTTAAAGACGGTCACGTATAAATAAAACTAAATGAAATTGTTTATTAAAAATATACCTATCAATTTTTTCAAATATATTAGCAGGATTTTTAAGACCCACACTCAAAAGAGGTCCAATGAAAATGAAATGAAATTGTTTGTAAAGATTATACTAATCTCTTAATAAGAAACCTGTTAAAAGTTGTAACAGGGGAAGTAGAAGTGTAAGGTTCATCCCAGGGATTAAGGAATAGGATAATGGATGGTTTATTAACAGGGAGGGAGGGAGGAAGGAAACATTAGGCTGTTTATTACACTAGTCCCTCAAGTCTTAAAATAATATTCGTTGGCTTCACAACCTTGAAGTTTCTTATTGGATTTTCATTGGTTGGGTAATCAAGTTGAGTGTCCAAACTTTGCAACCATGGATTGTAATAACAGAAGGGGTAATTTTTTTAATCATCACGGGGGATGTACATCAATTTATAGGCCATTGTCTTATCCCTTTAGATCCCTGGTTTTTTAATTTTCTCCTTAATTAAGCAAATTATGGTTTAGTTAAATCAAATGTTAAGAAAATCTGATCATAAAAGATAATGATTTTATTATTTATGGGTGAAGTTATTTTATTGTTGATTTTCCTACCCCTGTATCCTTGAAACTGTACATATGTTGCTCCTATAGTTAAGTAATCAGGGAGGGAGTAGACATTGGACTGTAAATTACACTGGCACCCAAAGTTTTATAAACATGATATCTCATTGGCTCAAAAACTAATTTTTATTTAATTTTGAGTACTTTGTTCTAAACTTTTCAACCAATAATTTTTATCTACATATAGGGTAATTTTGTATTATTGTGGATGTATATCTATTTATCCTCTCTTAATATCCCTGGGTAGTTTAAAAGATTGCAGTGTAAAATGCATCAATGATGAACTATGACAGGGAAATGGCAAGGAAAAAATATTTTTTGCCTTCAAATTTTCAAACAGTAATAAATAGTTGCCTATCTTCATTTTTTCACTCTGTATTATTATTATTTAGGTAGGTAGGTATATAGTTTACATTCTTAATCTTAAAATGAGTAATATTGATGTTGAAATAATGCTGCTTAAATACTCAAGCAATTTCAATGATTATTCTACACAAATGGATCTATTAGGTATTATTTGGATCTTACACCCGTTTTTCACGTTCTCTAATAAATTGAAACACGCAACGGAAAAATAATGATTCTCCATTTCCCCCCTTTACCCCCTTTACCCCATCCTCTTCCTTTTACTGGGTGAAAGAATTGACCAATAAATGACAGGGGAAATAGTAACCTAAATTGACGACAATTTTTCCCCTGGTAATATATTCTACCTTCATTTCATTTATCTATCTGTATTGTACTGTAGTACATCTATTAATCTATCTGTCTATTCATTCTTCAATCTGTATTCTGTATCAATCTATCCTTTATACCCAAATCTATTTATATGTCTGCCTCCAATTATGTATATTTTCGTTACTAAATCTGTTTGTCTAAGTCTTTTTGTCTATCTTTGGATCTGTCCATAAATTTGATTAAGTGCGTCGGTCTATCAATCTATCTATCAACATGATTGATATAAATATACTGAAGTACGCCATTTGCAAACATTTTTATTTTGATGAAGCCCAAATTATTGCAAAATCATAGTTCATTTAAATTGGATACAGATGGATATACAATATGATAGAAAATCTTGTTAAAAAATAGCTCCAAATATATTTAAAGTTTTAAAAAGTTAATTTAACAATTTATGCTAATTGTAGTACCTATTGTACTAGTGTTGTTTTTCTCTCTGCAAGTTATTAATAATGTTACCTACCTATACATTTAGTTGAAGGTAAAATAGGTTTTCTATAGGTTGGATAGGTAGGTAAGTAGTATTTATATTCCTGAGTGTTAATTTTTTGTGGTATTGGCATAAGATTTTATTTTTAGAATAAAAGTCATTATCATTGATGTATATTTTTGGCATATGTGTTTATATTTGTTGCGAAGCTTCTCTTTAACAACTCCACTCCTTTATTTGTATGGGCTACGCCCGCCCCTAGGATCATTTTAGTGAGGGCGGAGGGGGGGGGGGGGCGGGGGGGTACGTCATGGGAGGGTTGAGTAAGATCCTATCTCAAAAAGAGTTTAAATCCATATACCTGTAGGAAGCTTTCTGTAAAAGACAGACTTACAGACATCTTGCCTTTTATATGAGAATAAATCTATAGTCATTAATAGACTATTTAGTTTTAGATTTATACGAAGTACTTATGACATAGTTAATTTTGCCTTTTATTTTTTGCAAGAAATAGGTATTAAACATCTATATTGGTGGACAACATATGGACATAACATCCTTGTTCATTTATTATAATGTGCATTGCATTTACAAAAGATGCTGTAATTTTCAACAACAATTTTAAACATTTTGAAAACATTTTTTTCCTCTTTCATGTGTTATCGTGTACATTTTTCTAAAATTTTCCTATTGCATTAATCATTTATTTTGCACCTTATCTATATAAATATGTCCGATTAATTGGGACTGAATATCTGTTAAGATCTCAATAACAGCTGGATCGATTGTTTCTGAATTTTTAGGGAAGTTCGGTCAAGTTTTAGGGAAGATTTTGGTTATATGGCGGGAGGGTGCAACACAACGGCCCCCAAGAAAGAAATTTTTTTAAAAATTAAACTTGGGGCACTCCCCACCCAATTTGGATCCAAGTTCTAGGGGCAACCCACATGTTTTTATAAAAGGATTTTTATTATCTTTAGGCCTAATGGATTTTAAAATCCTTGATGTTACTTTTTTTTGCATATACACTTCGATATTTTTAGAAACAATGTTACTAAGAACGTAATATGGGAAATGATGATTACATTGAGCTTTGAAAAAATTAAATACTCAAACGTTTTTCTGAACTAAAAAGCACATTAATGCATTTCGATTGTAAATTTATATATGGAATAATGTTATTTTTGTCTATGTTCATTTGTATAACTTTAAATTTTTCATTTATTACCTTCTCCATAACTCAGCTTGTCCGTAGGTCTCACTATTTTTTTTAGCTTTGCTACTCATTATAAATTGTCATCCTTATAGTTATAATATTACAATTTTTTTAGGATTAAACATTTACGTTGGTTAAAAACTAATTGCATTTATTTTCAGAGTGAGATTCTCTCTCTCAAACAAAATGAATAAAAAATGTGCTAAATGCGAGAAAACGGTCTACCCTGTAGAGGAACTAAAATGTTTAGAAAAGGTAATTATATATTTTCTTTTTAGCTATCTTATCCATCTATGAGTCAGAAAAAGTCTACAATACAAATGAATTAAAATTTCTAGAGTAGGTATTATTCTATTTTAGCATCTGCTTTCAAGCTATCCATTTGATATCTAGGTATCTTATTACTTGCTCAAATGACAGGTGTCCCAGATTATACCTGTAGTTATTTGAATACTTACCTAGGTCACTAGGTGTAACTTTTTTTTGCTTTTTTGAGCTAGGTAGGTATCTATACACTTTTAGTTTTAAATCATAGCATTACCTAGGTACTTATCAACTTGTTAAGAAAATGTTATTTTATTTTAATAAAAATATTTCAACACATTCGAGTATTTCGTCAAGTTTATCAAATAATTTTGTGGATAAATAGACCAGTTAATTGTATAAGATAAACAGAGATGGAGAGTACAATGGAAGTTATTTTCATCCACAACTCTTATTTTTCGTCCAGTATTTCTTATTATCAATGAGAGAGGAAGAACTGTTAATTACATTGGTACCCAAAGTTTTATTTCTTACAATTATATCTTATTTATTGGAATAAAAACTTTGGGTACTTCGTTTAGATTTTTATTGGCAAGTTCCAAAAAAGTAGTATTTAAAATGTTCAAGTAATAAGTTTGATCTCAAAAGAGATATTTTGTTTTCTTATGATTGTTACGTATGCATATCAATTTATTGCCTTATCACTTAAGATCCCTGTTGATAAAAGTAAAATGAAAGATACTTTCTCTGCATTTTCAAATTCCTTTATCCCTGAATAAATCTGAATCCTTGTAAGTTTTAATTTTGGGATTACTCGGAGAAAAACAAAATATTTATAATTGTAATGGAATTTATTCTTATAATGCTTGAATATTCATGTTAAGTTCTACGCTTAGATAAGAGTAGGCATTTATTTAATATTTTATAAGTTTAATTTTAGAGATGAGGGTGTAAGTCTTTACTCCTCCATTTTAGTTTTAAACTTAAGGAGAAAAAAATTATTTATGGGGTAGAGATACCATTCCCCTTAATAGAAAACCTTATCCGAATAATTAAGAAATCCGAAAATAAGAAACATATCGGCTCAGCGGTTTTTGAAATCCTTTGCTACAGACAGACACTTGCGCTAGATATCCTATTACTCTTTTAAAAAGCCACTTGTTTGTTGCTGCTGCGCTAATTACAATCTTATCCTTGTTAAAGAAAATGTTTAAGTCTATATTTACCTACTGCTTAAAAAATAAAATTCTGTTACCCTTTTTCTTAAGTGTTTTTTGTACAAAATATTATTAAAATGAGTTATTAATCCTTATCAAATATATATAATTCCTTACATAATACCTAACTTACTTTAAAAAGATAAGAAATTTTATTTTTTTAAGTAGAATATCTACCTAGTTGTTAAGATGTAATTTGAATATCTATCTATCTGTAGTTTATTCTTTATTACATTATTTGATGTAAAAGTGTAGCTACTATAAAAGCTTCCCTTTACACCTTAGGGTTCATTCAATTGGGACATCTGACATAGTAAGTTCATAATGAGCAACATGCATCTATTTAGGTATGGCACAAGACGTGTTTCAAGTGTCAGGAGTGCAATATGACCCTCTCCATGAAGAACTACAAAGGCTTCGAGAAGCTGCCGTATTGCGGGGCCCACGTTCCTAAGGTAGGTTTCTTTTGGTATTGCGAAGCCCATTTTAATATGACGCTTTGCAATAAGAACTACAAAGGTTTCGAGAAGTTGCCGTATTGCGGGGCTCACGTTCCGGAGGTAGTTTTTTTTGGTATTGCGGGACTCTATGTCAACGGATATTTGATAAACTGTACCTACTATGATATCATGTGATTTCAGTAAAAAATATGTTGACAATAAAGATTCAAAAAATTTTAGATAACATACCTATCTAGGTACTTATTCTTCTTTTGGACTTAGAAGTTAAATAGGTAATCTTAAGGTATTTTTTTGTAAACTTGGATTTCTATTTTTGTCTTAGGTAAAAAATGTACATCACTTATTTTCTTTATTGTATTTATCTAAATATCTATATTTTGTTTCAGGCTAAAGCCACAGTAGTTGCTGACACTCCAGAAAATAAAAGGCTGGCAGAAAACAGCAAAGTCCAGGGAAGACCAGTTTTTAAACAAAAATACATACTTAAATACCTACCTATATGTTTTAAAACTACATTTTGAAACAAAATCAACCTGAAATGGATAAATAAATTCGAGTAGAGAAGTGCCGTAGAACATCAATAGAAGCAACCCACTTTTTTTTATATTGTTAGGAATTCCAGAAAGGTTGTTTTGATCAAAGGGTTGGTTGTCTGTATGTCAGGAAGGAACTGGGCAATGGGCTGTTTATTAAACTTATCCCCAAAACAATTTAATAACGTTTTCTTATTCGTCGGCTCTACAACTTTGGGGAATTTAATGATTTTTGATTGGTTGGTTCATTAAGTTAAGTGTCCAAACGTTTTAACCACTAATTGTGATATAAGGTAATTTGGCGTTTCATCATTGGGGATGTACATCAATTTATAGGCCATTTTGTTATCCCTTTAGATCCTTGGTATCAACTATCTACTTTATTTTGGTGTCTAAAGTCGAAATATATTTAATTTTAAAAACTGGTCCATATTTGTGTGTTTTAGAGTAATGTAAAATATCACGCAGAATTTGAAGCAACAAAGGAAAAAATTATGTCATCATTTCATACATTTTCAGTAGCGCAGTTACTCTATATAACTACTAAACTAGGCTCTTGTCCGTGGATTTTAATTTCAGGGGGGAAAATGAAATAAGATCTGTGATAATTTATATCAATGTGTGTCGTATTTGATTTTTAAAAGCGAAGCTTTTCTATAATTAGGGTCGGCCCGTCCGTACGTCCGTAACGGATAGCTTTTTTCTTTAATTTAGGCATGTTAGAATTGTCCTATCGATTTCAAATTTTGCATGGTGATTCCTTTAATAGTTTGGTACGATTTAGAAAGCGTAGCAACTCTATAATCATCACTAAAATGTCCGTACGTCCATTTTAAACATGTTGATTTTTTTACTTTTTTAACAACAAATTTTTATGTGATCTAATCATCCGATTGATCTGATTTTTGGTATATTGATTCCTGGGACAACAAATTAAAATATAATCAGCGAAGCAACTCTATAATCAAGTCCTAAAAATGTTAGTATGTCCATAAACATTATCCTGAATCAAGCAGTTTTTCAACAAATTTACTTACAATTTTGCTTTGACTCTTATACATTTATATTATGATTATTCAGTTCTGACACTGTACAAGTGTTAATGTCCGTTTGTCCTACCGTTTCAGTGCTTCGCTTTTATGGATGTTGTCATCCTTGTTTATTGATAACACTTAATGAGCAAATCCACACAAAAAAAATCGAACAGCTCAGAAATAACAAAAGAGTTTTAGTTCTCACGTTTTTCAAAACAGACTTTTTGAGCAAAAATGTTTTGGACAAATTGTAACATTGAGATAAAATGGAGACATCAGGAGGGGGGGTGGTGGGAGTGGGGGGGGGGGGATAATTTACAGAGAATAATACAGACCCCTAAAGCCTACATTTCCATTTGTTAGATTAAAAAATTTTTGAGTAATGATTGAATTTGATTAGATTTTACAAATTGATAGTGCCAAATTTTTTTGTTTGTTTCAATTGATGATACATTAATTTGTGCGGCGCCTATAATTGGTGTTTTTAATTTATTCCCTCCTAGTTTTTTCCTCAGTAAATTGGAAAAAAAAAATTTAGTAGGTACTTCTTATTTTGTTAATTTTTTACCCATTCCACATATTTTTTCTAGTTTTTCTCTCCAAGGATGGGAAAAAAATGTGTCCTGACCTCTTTATTTTTTTCCCCTTTTCATATATTTTTTATATCCCCCCCCCCCTTTGGCAGGGTCAATTTCTCAATTTACACCCCAGCCATTATCTTAACTAAAAGTAATGTTTTATTGCAAAACAAAGTAACTCATATTTATGTAATTTACAAAAATGAACATAATTTTGATTGGCAGGGCAAGTTTACACAAATAGCTGACGATCCTGAAACATTGAGGATAAAAGCTAACTCAGAGGTATTTTTAAATCTCATTGTTTGGTAGCGCTGCCCTCAATAAAAGTAAGGTGTTGTCCGTCCATTTCAGCAGTTATACTTAGTTATCTCAAAGTGATTACAACAAGAATTGTTTTACATCCAACAATAAAAGTTAATTTAATTTAGAGTAATTTTTCACTACAATGAAATTTAAAAGCAATTATGTAATATTTTTTCAAAACGACTTTAGGACACTGTTTTGTCTTATTTTAACCTTTAAGCTATATAATGTAATCTTTAGTAATAATATTTATATTTTTGAAATTAGCTACCTTACTACTGTGGAGAGGTCTTATTTTATATAATACTAGCGGCTACGCCCCCTAGAGGCCTCTAGTGGCACTTTTAATGCTTTTTTATTTCAAATATATAGGTAATTAGAGAAATAATTGGTTTATGTTTCGTTAAAGTCTCTTTTTTGGGAAGGGTAATTTTTTTCTAGGGGCGATTTCTCTTGGGAGGGTGGTGGTACCCTCCCCCAAAAAAGTTATAAACCTTCCCGGGACCTATGAGAAGCTACCCTGTTAAGGAGAACCCGATCGGTTCATCGGTTAGCGAGATCCTTTGGTACAAACACACAGACAAACACATAGACATCCTGTTACTTTAGTATAAGGATTTTATTTCAGGTGATTAGTAATATATCTTACCACGATGTCAAAGGTCATAAAGATGACATGGAAAAGAAAAGAAGTCTACAGGTCAGCAGCTGTTTTGCATATCATCTGAAAGGATTAGAGAAAACTCCAAAAGTTAAATTTGATCTTAAATGGAGCTTTTTTCCGATTCAATTTAAATATCTTTTGACGTTTTAGCGCCAATAAATACGGTAACCACTTTGTAAATCATTATTCACAAAGTATCAGTTGAGCTCTAATAATGATTTTCTATATAAAATAACTAGCGGTTGCGCTCCTAGCATGTAGGAGCTCTGTTTTTGAAGGGGTAAGAAAAATAGTCTAAAACCATCAAGGGATCTATAAGAAGCTTCCATAAAACGAAGAACTCAATAGATTCAGTAGTTATATAAATCTTAAGCTACAGACAAAAAAAATACCTTACTACTTTATATAATAGGATGTTATTTTATCTTAGGGAGGAGGTGAAAATCAGTTTAACCCCGAGGATTTCAAAGCCCCCGCTCCGCCCCGGCCAGTCAGTCAAAACTCTGATCAAAACATAAAACAACAACCTCGCCATGACCGCAGTTCTTACCACCAGGCGGCGGATGACCCGCCGCAGCACATCCCGCCTCCTCGCAGTGAACAGCCGCCCCCGCAACAGCAGCAGCGGATAAGCCAGGATTACGGAATCCAACAGCCGCATCAGCCGCCCCAACAAAAATCTAGCTATCCCGCCGCCGGATATCCGGCTAGTCAGCCGCAACAGCCGTCCTCTCGGTCAAATTCTGCCGCCGCGGCAGCGCATGCAGCTATGAATCAGCCGACTAGACGTTCAACGCCGCCCGTAGCCGCAAATGGTGGACCGCCAAGCGCCCAACCTGGCAGCAGATCTGTACAGCAACATCCTCCACCTTATTCTAACCCTCCTTCCCAACAAACACAGGTTTGTCAAATTAAATTAGTAAATTGCATTCGGGTCATTTTTAAGTCAAATCATTAATTTTCAACTTCTTAAAAAGTCATTTAAAATGCTTTTAAACTTTGTTATTGAAGCTTCAGATTTCAAATTTAGGGTATTGGGTCAAATTGTGGTAGTCTTTCAGCAGTTAAAGCGTTGTATTTCCTGCAGGCTTCCTTTAACATAAATAATATATATATTTTCATCATTAGATTAGATTTATTATTCATGAAAAGAACAAAAATAATAAATAAATATTATATACATTATATGGTTAATTTATATGAAGTTTTTCTTCCCAAATGGAAGTTTCCTTAATGGTAGGAGGTATGCAGTAATGTTTTTTCACACATTGTTTTCATACGGGCCATATAAGACAAAAAATAGAAAAAATATAATGATTAGGTAAACGATACATAAAATTCTTATTTTAGTATCAACAACAAATGGCATATCAACAGCAGCAGCAGCAACAGCTTAGACAACAGCAAGCAGCGCAACAACAACAATTACAGATGCAACGCCAACAACAACAACAGCAGCAACAGCTTTATCTACAACAGGTATAATAGACTATAGTAGGCTCTTGTCATTAACTTAAGCATGTTTGGATTGTTCTGTAAATAAAAAGCATGAGAATTTTATAATTAAGTCAGATATAGCAAGGGAGTTTTTGAGGGAGGGAGGAGACATTGGGGTGTTAATTACAGTAGTCCTAGTTTTATAATAACGTTTTCTTATTAGGCATATGTTGGCTTAACAGCATTGGGGACTTTTATTAAATTGTGATTGGTTAGTTCAATCAGTTGAGTGTCCAAACGTTTTAACCAAAAATTGTAATTTACAGAAAGGGTAATTTTTTGTATCATAAATGGTTATATACTGTACATTAATTTATTGGCCATTGTCGTATTCCTTTAGATCCCTGAAGTTAATATATTTTAATAACTTTGAAAGCCGCTTTAACAGCTGACCGCCCGGCTTAGGCTAATCCTATTGGTTCTAGGTACATCTAAATAAAAAAAATTAAATTTTTTTATTTTTAGGTTAGGTAAGAAAACCCTGCAGCAATGGGGTTTTTAGGCCTTTTTTGGTCTTTTTTGACTATTTTGGTGTAGAAACATTCGTTTATTGTTTTTTCTTAAGTGTTTTCCTTGAATACACTCAGCAAAAGTCAAAAAACCTATATTTTTATATATGACAACACAAAACATGAAAAAATGCACTTTAACCAAAAAATAAAAAAAATTGATCATTTTTTCCTATTTATAGGATTAGGCTTATGTACCAATTTTCAAGAATTTAGCTCAATATTTAGACCATTTTGCTCACTGTTTTAGTTCAGATGTCATTACGCACCCCCTCTTATATCCCGGTTCTTCATTGTTTAAAGTGCCTTTCCCTGTATTATAATTTGTTGATGTTCGGTATAGTAGTCTAATTTTTATATATTGAGTTATGTTTTCATTCATTATAAATCCTTGTATTAATATGATTTATTTTTATTTTTTCACCTTTAAAAATTATTTTTTGTTGTAGCAACAACAACAACAATTGTATGCACAACAGCAGCAACAGCAAATGAGACAACAGCAGATGAAGCAACCTAGTCATCCACAAGATCCAAGGTGTCAATAGTTATTTAAGGCATCGTATTATAGACATCTTTCCATGTTTCCATTGATATTAAAATAAGAAATTATCAGAATAGAACCCTTCAGTCCCACGAGGCTAACAAACTGGTTGTAATAGTATGTTCTTTATTTCAGTATTCGTGGAAAATTGTCTGTGATACGATGGTAAACATGATTTTTTCAATATGATTGAGAACTGGTGTTAATCCTGTGGATATTAATCGGTTTTCAAAGCAATACTGGGAAATAAATACACAAATTTAATTTTAAATTTAAAAAAAAGAATTTAGCATGACAGTTGCTTTAATGAGGTGCAACGTAAAAATGAAGAAACAATAATTTTGAAATATCAAAGACAAACAAAGCAACTTTGATGCCCAGTTTAGCAATTTTGTTTAGCTTTGCTTTATTTTGAATAAAATATTCGCACCCTCCCTAAATTCAGATTGTCAGTGCCATTTGCGCACTGATTACGAGATATTTAACTAAAACAAGGATGACAACATCCATAAAAGCGAAGCTCTGAAATGGAAGGACAAACGAACATTAACACTTGTAGAGTGTTAGATCTGAATGAGCAGAATATTAATGCATAAGTAAATAGATGATACTGTTTAAGGACATAATTACATTTTTAGGACTTGATTATAGAGATGGTTCGCTTATAACACTGACCTTGTTGTAATTGGAATCAGTATTAAAAAATCAAATGAATCGGATATTTTAACATACAAAAATTTGTTGTCAAAAAAAAGGAATAAATCAGCATGTTTGCCAACGATTATAGAGTTGCTGCGCTTTCTAAATCGTACCTAACTGCTATAGGACGTACGGAAATACGAAGGTACGGACCGACCCTAACTATAGAAAAGCTTCACTTTTAGAAAAATCTTTATTCACCTATCTAGATAACTAATTATTCTCTGTAGGTATATCCAGCAACAGCATCGAGTACCACAGCAACAACCACAGCCTTCACACACTCATCAACAGCCACACCAACAACACCATCATAATCAGAGATATAGTAGTGGTCAACAACAGTATTATTCACAACAGGTAGATTGATGGATAGTTTGATATACATATTACAGATAGGAAAGTAGATAGATATATAGGCAGAGAGAAGGATAGATAGTTAGATAGAAAGATAGTTATTAGATTGTCATAAGTACACTTAGACAGATGGAAAAGCAACAAGCCATTATAATCCTAGATATTGGATTGGCGGCCACATCATTATCATAGATAGGTTAGGTTATAAACAGTTCTTTTTATAACCAGTAATACATATAAAACTGGTGGATAGACCGATAGATTATTAGATATTTCACATTGTCAATAACTTCCCTCTTAGTAGGTAAATAACAACACATATTTGGATTATGAAAATGTAATATATTCAGCCGCAGGCAAGTCATCCGCAGCAGCCAGCCGCTAATCCTGGAGGTGGGTCCAGGCAGCAACAGCAACAGCAACAACAACAACGTAACAGCAATAGATGTTATCAGGTATAACCATTTTTCCAGTATGGCTTCGAAACCGATTAATATCCGCTGGGTTAGAACAGGTTCTCAGCCATACAGAAAAATTGTGTATGGCATCGTATTACAGAAATTTTCTACGAATAGTAAGATAAAGACCAGTTTTCTTAGTTCGGCCCTTCGGCTACGCGGGGATAACAAACTGGTTTTAATCTTATCCGGGGAAAGCTGACTATAATACGATGCAACAAATAACTATTAGTTATCATTTCTATTTCATCTTTTGTAAAATTACAGATCAACTGTTCAATGTCGATTTACAATGAATTTAGAATACGTGGATATATTGATAAAAATGTTTTAGGCAATGTACGATTACGAGGCCCAAGACACGGACGAGGTCTCTTTCCGAGACGGAGATATTATAATAGATGCTGTGTTCATTGATGAAGGATGGATGACGGGCACTGTTCATAGGACTGGACAGACAGGTAGAGTAGATTTTGTCCTCATGATCAGAGATGGTTGGGACATTGTGCTGTTTATTACAGTAGCCCACAAAGTCATATAATATAATAACGCTTTCTTATTCGTTGGCTTAACAACCTTGCGGATTTTTTTAGAAATTTTCATTTAGTGTCTTAACGTTTCAACTACTAATTGTAATGTACAGAAGGGGTTATTTTGTGTATCATCATTGTGGATGTATTGTATATCAATTTTTCGGCCATTGTCTTATCCCTTTAGATAGCTGCCACATGACTGGATAGATAAATAGATAGACAGTTATAATAGACAGTGGCGCTTAATTTCAATCCATACTAATAATTATAAGTTATTAAAAAGAATTTAATAAATCCTGTTTATAAAGTAATTAGCTTTTTATATATGTAGCGAAGAATCTCGCAAACCACTGAGCCGATATGATTCTCCTTTAACAATTAAGCTACTTATAGGTCTAGGGAAGGATTTTTAACTATTTTTAAGGAGGTTATTTAGGGACATAGCACCTAGTAAGAAATAAGGGAAAGAATATTTTTCAGCCAGTTGTTCTATCTCTGTATCTTTAAAATTTGTTTTATGTTTAGGAATGTTGCCAGCCAACTACGTTGAACCAGTTAATCTTTAATTTACAACAACAATAATAAATCTACCATCCATTTAAAAAGTTTGTATTCTATACCTACCAACCTATTTAAATTTTAGATTTATTTATAAAGATTTTTGCATATTAAAAAGGTTAAAGTTACAACTTTGCATTTTGATTTTAACAATAGTGCATTTTAAAGTAATTTTTTACAACCGTAAACGTAAAAAATGTACAGAATTAAAACATAAAATCTACGAAATCACCTACCCTTCTAATGTATTTAATTTATCTCAGTTATTTGGTTTATATATATTTTTTAAAGATTCTATTTAATCTCATTTTAATATCATACTTTATTATTCATTTAAGTGTTATTACCTAGGTATTTATTTTGTTTTTACATCTATAGAATGGTGCTTTTTGGAATATTTATACTTTTCTGCCTTTATTTCGTAAGTTAAATATTATTGTAAGGAGAAAAGAAACAAAGATTTCTTTGCATCTTTTTCATAAAAAGTTATTTTTGATGTCTTCCTTCATCAGACATTGTTATATTTTTAAAAGAAGTTTCAATTTTTATCAGCTTATTATACTGGATACTTGATAATTAGATACGGTCCTGCCTCCTTAAGTGGAAACTTTGAATAAACTTTTGATTACTTGTTGTGGGGTTTACCTTCTGTTGTATGAGCTACACAATTTTACTAAAGTCTATTCAAACCCCAAATTTCACTTCTCTATTAGAACTCTAGCGCCTTAAAAAACTGGTGTTGTCAAAGTAGTAATAATGATATAAAATTGTCTAGTAGCGTTGCTACGAAAATTATTGTATGTATGTCTTCAAATGGTTTTTCCAATATACTTGAAATCATAGATAGATAGTAAATATTAAAGAAAATATTAGTAAATAGTTCAATTTTCTTGAAATTAAATAAGATTTTGAAATATTTTTTGCTTAAATATTTAAATAATGTGCCAATTTTAGATTTTATTTTCTTATTCATAGTTAGATATGTGCGTCGTGAATTGTCTAAAACGACCAAGCCAACATGGCTTGTTTTGCTTCTTTAAGAGGTGTGTATTACTTGTGCAATACCAGTAATTTGCCTTAATTATTAGAATATGCCACTTATTAATTAAACAAAAAGTTTGCAAAGGTTATTAAAAGCAGCTACTGTAAAGCTAAACATGTTTCCTAAAAAACTTCATAATTTTTCAAGATTGCTGATAAAGTTCATATTTTTTTGCTGTGCAATTTTTAAGAAACATTTACCTATCCTTGTTTATGTAAAAGAAATAATCCAACTTATGTATTATATGTATTTGTATTACCTATAAGTTTAAAATCAACCTCTTAAGTTTATTTTACATATAATCTTATGAGTCTTTGTTATTCAGATTTTTTTATTCATTTATATCGTTATATTTTTATGTTAAGAATCAATCATTTGTTTATCATTTATACTTGCCATCAAAAATTATCAACAAAAAGACTTATTTTAAATGTTTTAGATATTTATTTTTTGATTAATTTATAAACATATAAACTATATAACTATTAAACTGTTGCCTTTCTGAGCTGTAAAAATGCCTTTATCTTGTATTATTTTAATTAAAATTTTGCATTTTTAGTAAATGAATATAAGAATGACTATTTGATATTGAATAATGTTTCTAGTTCTAATGATAATACTTCAGTGAGTCATAGCCTAGCAACTAAGAAATTCAGATATTCAGTGAGTTTAATACAATTGTAAAAGTGGCATGTGACATTTTTTACCAGGAAGGTGTAATCCTTGAAAAAAAAGGGAAGGTAGGCCATCTAAATTAAAATTTTAAGGGTGGTGTGGTGTCCCATAGGCTTTGCACTTGACTGTCGCAATTTGTCAAATCATGATCACGCAACCTTTCCTCTGATGCTCTTAGGTTGTAAAGAGGTAGATTTGTAGGAAGTTTGGATTCAACTTTTCAGGCAAATTAAATCATCCTTTCCTTCATTTATGCTCCTCATTCATATGAGTGTCGTTTGTTTGAGTGGCTTAATATAGAATACATGCCAAATCTGCCAGGGTGATATAATAGTTTGAAAAAAACTGTATTTGGATGGGTATATAATAGTAAGATTCAAATCAATTAAAATCGCTGAATAACTGTCTTATCTATTGTACTAGCTTCGTTAATTCTGTAATTTAAAACCACCCGGTTCAGTGGTTTAACGAGTTGTTTCACGTTTAATTGCTTGAAAGTAATTCATAAATTTCCAAATAATGTAATAAAATTAAAACTTAACTGTCCTTAATAGAAAAATTTCTCGTTGCCAAAAGTTCGTACAAAATATTTTGCCACTTAAGATTAAATACAAAGATATTTTTAGCTCTAAAACTGCTTATTTTGATACATAAATGAATCCAAAAACCAAAACAAAATGTATTATGAAAGGTTCTGCTTAAAATACAAGACTAATAAAAAAATCCGCATTTTTTGTAATTTGAAAAATGCTGTTTAATCATACATTTAATATTTTTTATATTTCTTTATTATAGATATTCATTTTTTTAAACTTAACAAATTGTTTAAATAATGATTTGTTAGGTTATTATATAAAAGCTTATTATAGAATATGTATATAAAGAAATTTTTGTAATTAAACATTTTTGCTAACAATTATATTTTGTTGTTTATATATGAATATTGCGAACATGAACAAAATTGTTATTTTTGATGATTATTATTAATAATTATTATTCTACTAACACTAATGTCATTAACTAAAAACTGTTATATAAATATAAATATGATATAATATCAATATTATTTCAATAAAGTTAAAGTTGAATATTATTTATTTTGTTTGTTTTTATGTATTTGTGGTTTTGAAATTTATTAAGTTTGTATTTACTGTTTTATTAATCAAATACTAGAACAGGCCATATTAAGGAAAATTCAAAGTTACTAAATGTCAGTGAAAGGACAATGGGCAATAAATTAACCTCACTATCCTACCTTCCCCTTTTATCATTATGATAAACAAAATTACTCCTTGGGTAGGATGAAATAATGAGAAAAAAAGTCATGGGGTTTTTTCCTGGTTTCCTTTTTTTTCCTCTAGTTTCCTCCCATAATTAAATATCCCTACACCAGATTTTTAGCTGAATTTGTGGGAGGGTGTGCAGTGCAGTGCATTTATCATCCTATTATAGACTCTTATTTTTTGATAATGTTTATAAACTCGTTTTGTCATTAGTTAGACTAAAATTATTGAATCATAATGGGATTGTACAAAGTTATAGTACAATTATCTAAACTTTTCAGCCAATTATTTTAATTTGTACTAGGTTATAATTTGTTTGTCATTAAGGGTGTAGGCCTGTAGAGGGATTTATCTATCGTCCATTGTCCAATCTATTCTTGTTTTCTGTTGGATTATTTAATCAGTTCCTTTACTTGTTTTTCATTACTCTTGTCTCTGATGTGAGTTTTTAAAGAAACAGATATTTTGGAGCTTTCCCATAAAGTGCCTTTTAAGCACTGAACCGAGGACCGAGGATGCAAGCTTTTCCGGAGTGGTCCTATCCGGGGAGATGGAGAAGAAGTCCCCGGGCAAACCTGCATCAAACACACCTGCTTGACCATTCACCCTGTCCGGGTTTCCACCAAGGGGCTGGCCTAATAGGCTTTTAAGTCAGCCCCTGTCAGCTCTGGAGGCCTTGGAGGCCTTTCAACTCCAACCCTCCAACATCTCCAACATCCCTCCCCCTCCTCCCCTCATCCTCTCTGGCGACATCCACCCGAATCCTGGCCCCAAATACCCCTGTTCTACCTGCTCCCGCAATATTACCCGCTCCACTGGTGCCTTCCTCTGCAACTCCTGCCAACTTTGGGTTCATCCTAAATGTTCCCTCCTTCCATCCAAATCCAATTACAATTCCAACTGGTCCTGCCCACCCTGCATTTCTGCCTCAACAACTCCCTTTTCACCTATCTCCCCCCAACCACCAACACCCCCATCCAAACCCCGCCGTCCTAAATTTCCATGTACAGTCTGTTCCTTAGGCGTTACAAAATCCACTGGCTCCTTCCAATGTAACTCCTGCCTCCAATGGATCCACCCTAAATGCTCCCTCCTCCCATCTGCCACCCACTACTCTCCTTTCTGGTTCTGCCCTTCCTGCTCCCCCCCAACCTCACCCCCTCCCTCTCCTAACTTATCTCCCCCTACACCCCTCCCATCACCTAGCTCCCCGTCTACCCCTCCTTCCCCTGCAGCTCCTCCTTCACCCCCGCCCCCTCCTCCACCCACCCCTGCCCCCCGAAAACCTCCTGGTAAACCTTTTGTCCTTCAATTCAATTGTAATGGCCTCCTTACCACCCAAGATGAACTCCACAACCTTATTTCTACCCATAACATCCCCATCACCTGCCTCCAAGAAACCAAACTCTCCAGCAAATCCAATCCTAAACCCCTCCCTGGCTATAACTTTCTCAGGAAGGATCGTCAAGACCGACCTGGTGGAGGAATAGCCTTCCTTATTGCCGATGACATCCCCTTCACCCACCTTGACCTCAATCACCTTTCCAATGGCCCCCTAGAGATTGATGGTATCCAAATTTCCCGCAATGGCTCTCCTACACAAATCATCAACCTTTACCTTCCTCCACATTCTTCCTGTCCCCCCCAATACACCCCTGACTTTAACCTCCTCTTTGACAACCCAAATGACCTTATCCTAGTCGGTGATTTCAATGCCCACAACCCTGCCTGGAACTCCATCACCCTTGACCAATCTGCCATGAATCGTGGGGAGGCTCTGCTGGAAGCTCTCAATGAGAGCAGCCTCTGCCTCCTCAACGAGGACTCCCCCACCCGCCTCCCCCCCAACGGCCAACCCACCTCCCCCGACCTTTCCCTTTGCTCTGCCCACCTTGCCCTTGACTTTTCCTGGCACACCCTCACCACCCTCCGTTCTGATCACCTCCCCATCCTCCTCTCCCTTCCTGAAATCAACAGAAACCCCCGCCCTGTCAAAACTTTCCACAACTTCCGTAAAGCAGATTGGGACACCTTCACCCTTGAAACTGAAACCCTCTTTGAAGATCTTCCTGAACCCTCCTCCTGCTCCCAAGGTGAAGCCACTTTTCGCCAAATCCTCCAAACTGCCTCCAAACACACAGTCCCCGCTGGCTTCATCAAAAACTCCAATCCCTCCCTCCCCCAGTCTGCTAAGCCCCTTATCCAGCAAAGAGACTCCTTAAGAGAAATTAACCCCCATGATCCTCAAATCCAAATCCTCAATGAACAAATTTCCTCAATAGTAAACCAACACTCCAACAAAAAATGGCAAGAAACCCTTTCCAAATCCGACCATAGAACCAACCCTTCCAAATTCTGGTCCCTCCTCAAATCCCTTTCTGGCAAAAACAATTCCCCTCCTTCCAACCAACCCATTTCCTTCAACAACAAAGTTCACACCTCCCACGCCCACATTGCTGAATCCTTCACCAAACAATTCACCTCTGTCTCCCGCCACACCTCCAACCCTTTCTCCAGAAAAATTATCCGCAAAATTAGACACCGCCACCGCCTCAATAGAGATTTCCAACCTTTCACACCTGCCCTTGTCCTTGAAGCTATTAAAAATTCCTCAAATTCATCTGCACTTGGCCCTGATCACCTCAACATCCTCCACCTCAAACACCTTGGTCCAAATGGCATCTCCTACCTTACCAAACTCTTCAACCTCTCCATTTCCGCTGCTAATATCCCTGCCATTTGGAAGCTCTCCAAAATTATTGCCCTCCTCAAACCTGGTAAACCCCCTGACCTTTCCACCTCCTACCGCCCAATCTCCCTCCTCTGTCCTGCAGCTAAAGTCCTTGAACGCCTCCTTCTCCCATACCTTAAACAATCCCTCTCCACCCACCCCTCTCAACATGGCTTCAAACCCCTCCACTCCACCACATCCTCACTCCTTAATCTTTCCACCTCCATTGCTAACGGTTTCAACCAAAACCTCCCCCCCAGCCGCACAACCGTAGCCTCCATTGACCTTTCCAAAGCCTTCGACTGCATCCCAATCCATCTCCTTCTCCAAAAAATCTCCTCTTCAAACCTCCATCCAAACATCATCAGATGGCTGTCCTGCTACCTGCGTGGCAGAATGGCCTTCTGCTCCTACCAAAATACCAACTCCTCCCCCAGAATTGTCCACACTGGTGTCCCCCAAGGCTCTGTTATTTCCCCCGTCCTTTTCAACTTCTACATAGCAGATGCCCCCCACATCCCCCCTGCCACCACCTCCTCCTATGCCGACGACCTCAACTCCTTCCACTCCTCTCCTGACATCCCCCAGTCAGTTGAATCCATCAACTCCCACCTCTCCTCAATCGCTGACTGGGCCTCCACCAATGGCCTCTCCATCGCCCCCAACAAATCCACTGTCACCCTTTTCACTCCTGACCGTAAGCACCAATCCAACCTCCATCCTCAAGTCCAAATTAACGGCTCCATCCTCCCCCTTGAGAAAACCCCTAAGATCCTTGGAGTTACCTTTGACACCTTTTTCAATTTCAGTTCCCATGTCTCCACCATTTCCTCTAAAATTTCCTCCCGCCTCAGAATCCTTAAATGTCTGGCTGGCACCAAATGGGGCCACCAGAAGGAGACCCTCCTCACCACTTACAACACCCTCCTCCGCCCCATTACCACCTATGCCTGTCCTGTCTGGTTTCCTAACACCTCCAAAAACAACATTGACAAACTCCAAGTCCTCCAAAACCAAGCCCTCCGCATCTGTACTGGTTCCACCAAAAAATCCCCCATTAGCCACCTCCACCAAGAAACTAAAATCCTACCAGTACGGAACCACCTCTCCCTTTTATGCTCCCAGTACCTGGCCTCCTCCCTCCGTCCTTCCCACCCATCCTTCCCCAATGTCACAACCCCTCCTGGTCCTAGATCCAAGAAATCCACCCTCCAATCCATGTTCCTCCCGAATCTCCAACCTTTTCTCACCCCTGATAACACTCTCCTCCCTGCAAATTACAAATCCACCATCTCCCGACTCCTCACCTCTGCAGTTACCCAAGCCATCAACTCCTACCCCCCTAATCCTGTCCTTAATCATGCCCCTCCCAACATCAACCCCTCTGAGATCCAACTTCCTAGGCACTACAGAACCATCCTCTCCCAATTAAGATCCAATTATTGTCCTAAGCTCCAAAGTTACCTGCATTCCATCAACGCTTCTCTTTCACCCAACTGCCCATCCTGCCCCAACAATCCTACCCCTGAAACAGTCCAACACCTCTTTTCCTGCCCTAATAACCCAACCAACCTAAATCCCATTGACCTCTGGCAAAATCCCACCCTCGTAGCTGCCTTCCTATCATCACACCCCAGTTTCACCAGCCTCCCTCCTCTTCAACGCCCCCCTCCAGAGCCCCCTCCATAAGCCTTCCCTCCCCCACCTACTGATGACAACCTGGACACGAATATGGACTATGAGCAGCCAATACAACAACAAGCACTGAACCTTCCTCCTTATTAAATAAATGAATAAAATTGAAAATAACCTATCTTAACCTTACCCAAAGTATTAAACAAACAACAAAATTCAGGCTGGCCACAAACATACTATTTCCACTATTTTTGCATACTATGCAAACTATTCCAAAAAAATATGCCATTTCCACTATTGTCCAAAATTGCATACTATTTCCACTATTTCTTTGGATTTCAGATAAATCTTCAATTTTTAGGTAACTAAAACAAACTGATTTTTTTGATCATGAAAAGAAAGCCAAGTAGCAGGTTTCATCGCATTTTCACAGTATCTTTTCTCCTATTTCTAGTCCCTGCGGGGGGCTCTAACCCTGCGGGGCAATCATTAACACTTACCTAACCTAAAATAGTGGGTATAGTTATTAACCTGATTATTTTTGTAAACTCTTTTATATGATTAATTATCAATAAACATTAAGTTTGACACTTTCCTTCTAGTGGCTAGTGGGGTAAAACTTCCCCCAAAACTACTAAAACTTTAAGTTCTGGGCTTTTTTTTTAAATATTGGGCTGATTTTGTTAATAAAAACGTTTTTTTCTTCAAATAACTTAACTAAATAATCACTATAGATTTCAATTAGGCACATCTTTTAAGGACTAAATTTTTTAAACTCCCCCCCCCCCCTTCCTTGTATTTTATAACTTAACAATTGGGGGTTGTTTCACCCCACTAGCCCCGAGAAAGAAAGTATTAAAATGAAATCTTTAGTTGCTACATAGCTCAATTATGTGATAAAGTTTACATCAAAAATCAGCTTAATATCTCTAAAAAAAACCTCAAGTCTTAAATATAAGTGTTTTGGAGGGTGAAATACCTCACTAGCCCCAAGAAGGAAAGTGCCAAAATGAAATCTTTAGTGGCTACCTAGCTAAATTATACAAAAAAAGGTAAACATTAAAAAATTTAGCTTGATATCTCTAAAAATAAGCTCAGACATTAGATTTTAGTGTCTTAGGGGCTGTTTTACCCCATTAGCCCCTAGAAGAAAAGTGCCAAAATTCAATTTTCAAAGTTTTACTGGTATATTTAATCATGTAATTTTACAAAAATAATCAGGTTAATAACTATAACAACAAGCTCAAAACATCCAGGGCAAAATTTATACTGCATTTCATTTCCTATAAGTGTATAAACTCCGCCCTCCCTCCTCTTTTACTACAAACTATACGCATTTCAAAGACAATTTTTAATTAAGCTAAAATTGAAATTATACAAAATATACAAATGTACCTTTATAAAATAATTATATAACTCCTAAGTGCTAATCTAATTTTAAAAAGGTTTGTGTAACTAAAATTCATGAAAAATCTGCATTTTTAAAACTTGAGTATCTTTAGAGGATAGCTCAAAAACTAATTATAGTACAAAAACATTTTATACCTTTATGAAAACTAGCGGCAACCAGTGATTTTAAGGCCCTATAGTGTTTTAAATGCTTGCTATTTCATACTATTTTGTTTAAAATGCATACTATTTCATACTATTTTGATTAAAATGCATACTATTTCATACTATTTTTAAAAAATTTACATACTATTGCATACTATTTACTTTTTTTTTGCATACTATTTTATGCTATTTTGAAAAAAAGTCTGTGGCCACCCTGAAAATTTTACCATTCCTCTTATTAAATTTTTCAAAATGGGGGTGGAGTTTTAGTGTTCAACAAGACAATTAAGGGGAAAACACCGGAATTTTCAAAGGTTTTTTTGTTGGAACATATTCTAGTAAATAACACCTCATTACAAGTTAAAACAGTTTCAAATTTCTTATTTTAATCATACATTTATTCTTTTTTTGTTACCTATTTTAATATGAAAATTATTTATGTACATATTAATAAAATTTAAAAATGTTGTTTCAGATTAATTACAAAATGATAAGTTGATAATGACATAAAGTTAATTTAGATACTTTTTCAGAAGGTAAGAATTGTGGTTGAACCTAAAATAGCGAAGCTACTAGAATATAAGCATTTTTTTCCGTCTGTCAGTCCATCAGTAATCTTTGGTGTTTTTTGATTTTCTCGGCTACTATAATTATACTAATATATACAGAGCTGGATCTTTAAATCATTTTAGTGGTGAGCCAGATCGGAGTGAGCCAACTTTCCACCAATGAGAGCACAGCATTTTATGAAATGCCGCGCTGTGATTGGCTGAAATTCGGCTCACCACTAAAATGATTTAAAGATCCAGCTCAGCTAAAATTTTGGTGAAGATTCCTGTAACAATGAGCAGAATTTAAAAACTGGAGCTAACTTATTACAATCCTTTGCATAGAGGGGCAAAGAAAAGCCTTAAGTATAGTTTCGCAGGTCGCCCCAGTCTAGATATAAACAATTTTTTTTGTTATCACAGACGAAATATAATCAATAGTACTTATTGTTTTTGTTTGCCCATTTTGGGGGGATTTCTCCTTATATCTGCAAATGTTAAAATGATCATAAACAAAATTATCCTCTCTGCAGATTAAAATTTTCAGTTAAAAAGTTGGGACACTTCTGGTTTAAATTTAAATACCAAAAGTTTTGGAGCTGACAAATTAGATAAAATTTTGGCTACTAGTATAAGTATGTTTTACAGTCCATTGTCCCCTCCCTCCCTGCCACCAACAACAGAACTGTTATTTTAGGTCACAAAATGAAGCTTCTCCATCACTCAATTCTTCTTTTCTTCATTAACTATTCTGTTAGTGTTGCCGTATTCAACAACAAAAACATTATTTCCAACTATGTGAATAATGTTCTTGTGAATAAGAAAGAAAACAAAAGTGCGTCTGATAGAGTAGCAGTTGATACAAATGAATACCTGGGAAGTACAATTGGACTACAGAAAGGGTTGGTGGATACTAGAAACCCGGATATTCTGAAGGCTCAAGAGTCTAAAGATAGCATCATCTATATTGACAAGTAAGTGCAAAGGCAATGGAGGTTAAAATTATTGGTTAAAAGGTTAGGTTGTAACCAACCATTCAAATTTTTATAAAATATCACTTTTATTTGAAATCTTAACTAGGTAGGTACTTGAGTTTTAAGTAAAAAATATCTAGTAAAATTTTGCAAGTGAGCCTTACCGCGACAAAGTACCCGAAATTGTAACATATCTTCCCGTGAATATAAGGATTTTAAAAATATATACCTAGGTACCTTACTAATTTTCGGAACTTACTCAAAGTGCCTGGTTGGCGCAGAATTCGCGCCACTTGCTTATGAAACAAGTTAAAATAAGACGAGGGAGATTTTTAAAATCTATGCCTAACCTTGAACCACTGCGGGGGTCTGAACTGTGTGGTGCTATAATCCTGTGGGGCTACCTAATACCTGACATAAGCATATATCAAACACACGAAAATCTCCCCCCTCCCCGTCCTTATTTCCAATTTATTTCAAAATAATTTAAAGGGGGTTCACTTCGAGGGAAAACGGTCAAATTTATTTTTCTTCCTAGTGCCAAAATGTTGAATACCTACACCTATTCTGTAAACTCTACAACAATCTACATGTTCAAGTTTCATTACAGGGGCTCTAAGGTAAGGTACTTTTAAGCAATTCAGCTACTTTTGGACACGACCCGCGGCTGTGGCGTAACACATAGCGCGTCCGCTCGTTGTCGGGAAGGTGATAAGTAAGTATCTCGATCCAACAAAGCGTCATAACTAAAGAAATAAGTCGTGCTCCTATGTTAGGTGCACGACTTAAAAAGTTAGAGTAAGGGCCCAAAAGAGGCGCAACTCATTACTATGCACAGTAATAATGACTTCCAGACAAGGGTCGTACAATCAAAGGGTTGGTTGTCGAAAGGACACATATGTGACCATTTAATCAGGCACGCCACAGCAATTAAGCTGGTTCAGATATCAGCACTAAAATAATATCTCGTGCCGTGGTGTATCCCATTCTTAAAGGCTGTCTTCAGGCTACTCTTGAATTTGAAGGTATTTGTTTCTGCTTTTCTCCGAATGATTGATACAACATATTGTGCTATAATATGTTTTTAAAAAATTTATTTACTGATCAGATACATTTATTAAGATTTCTAACTTTATTGCAGCTCAACGTTTTTTTTTAATTCAAAGTATTTTCATCTTAATGTTGCTACGCTACTTGAGGTTCAAAATGATCAAAGTTTTTTTAGCAAGATGGATTTTTAAAGTACCTAGATATAATAAAATGTAATAACTTATATCTTTTGTTTATTTCAGCTTGGAAAAAGGGCTGTTCGTCTGTATGTAGATAGTCCACTGAGTTTGGCTAGTGAGCCTGTGCTATTTGTTGTAAGGTAAGGATAACAGCGTTGCGGAGCCGTTTGATTTTGGTGCGGCTCCGGCTCCGACCTAAAATCATATTTTGACTTTCGAGGGTTTTAAAAGTTAATTTTTGATAAAAATGGACTTGAAAAACTTAAAAGGGGCATTTACACATGACAAAACAGAGTTACCAAATTATAATTTATAAAAAATCTCTTTATTTTTCTAGTCAGGAGCCGTTATTTAACAAAAATTACGGCTCCGGCTTCAGCAAAATATGGATGCTCCCGAAATAAATTGAAACTAGACTTAACATTTTTCTTTTAGAATTTGCTATTCAGCAATGCAATTCAATGTAAAATTGTTAAAAGTGGGTTATGTATCATACCTAATGTGTTTCATACAGTTTGTTTTAAGTTAATATAACATTAAGATATATAAGTTTTCTGGAATTCTAAAGTTAGGGGGAGATTTGAAATCTGCATCAAATTTTGAGGATTTTTTATAAAATTCGTTTTTTCTATAATTCTTTATCTAAAAGCGGAAATGCAATTTAAGTTAATTAATTTTGGCATCTGTGATTGTTGAATTTAAAAAATCTGCGCTCTGATTGGATGGCGTACATCATTCAACCAATTAGAGCGCAGGTAGTTTAAAATCCACCTATCCTATTGGTCAAAATTAATTAACTTAAAATGCATTTCCGCTTTTAGATAAAGAATTATACAAAAAACGAATTTTATAAAAAATCCTTAAAATTTGATGCAGATTTCAAATATCCCCCTAACATTAAAATTCCATAAAACGTATATATCTTAATATAACATATTAATTATGAGGGGAGTAGGTTAGAATTCTCAACCTTCTCTGTGTGAAAGCATAGAATAATTATTAAAAGCTAAGATTATAATATTTCTGTTAATTACCTCCTTCTTTTTGTTAGAGCACCAATTTTTCTCATCTTTACTTGATACCTACCGATAATTTATTTTTTTTATAAAAAAAATAAATATTTGGGGGGAAATCTGAAAAATATTTTGAAAAAATCATCTATGTAAGGGGGGGGGGGGGAAGTTTGTACAGTTATAGGAAATGAAATTCAGTACAAAAGTTTGGGAGGGCCGTGTGGGCTTGTTTTTATGTTATCAACCTAATTCTTTTTGTAGGCTCTCTTATATGACTGGATGTACACATAAAACTTTGAAAATTGAATTTCGGCACTTTCCTTCTTGGGGCTTGTGGAGCACAAAAACCCCCCAAACGCTAAAAATATTAGTTCTGAGCTTATTTTCAAAGATATCAACCTGATTTTTTTAAAATAATACTTTTTTAACATAACTGAATCAACGAACCATTACAGATTTCATTTTGGGACTTTCCTTCTTGGGGCTTGTGGAGCAAAAGACCCCCAAAAACACTAAAAATATGCGTTCTGAGCTTATTTTTAAAGATATCAACCTGATTTTTTTTAAATAATACTTTTTTAACATAACTGAATCAACGAACCATTACAGATTTCATTTTGGGACTTTCCTTCTAGGGGCTTGTGGAGCAAAAGACCCCCAAAAACACTAAAAATATGCGTTCTGGGCTTATTTTTAAAGATCCCGACGTGATTTTTTTAAAATAATACCTTTTTAACATAACTGAATCAACGAACCATTACAGATTTCATTTTGGGACTTTCCTTCTAGGGGCTTGTGGAGCAAAAGAGACCCTAAAACACTAAAAATATGAGTTCTGATCTTATTTTTAAAGATATCAACCTGATTTTTTTTATTTAAACTTTTTTAACATAGCCGAACTTAGGAACCATTACAGATTTAATTTTAGAATTTTCCTTCTAAGGGCTTGTGGAGCATAAGTCTCCCAAAAACACTAAAAATATGAGTTCTGAGCTTATTTTGAAAGATATCAACCTGATTTTTAAAGAAAACTTTTTGAACATAACCAAACTAGGGAACCATTACAGATTTTATTTTGGGACTTTCCTTCTAGGGGCTTGTGGAGCAAAAGAACCACAAAACACTAAAAATATTAGTTCTGGGCTTATTTTTAGAGACATCAACCTGATTTTTTAAAATAATACTTCTTTAACATAACCGAACTAAGAAACCATTACAGATATCATTTTCGGACTTCTAGGGTCTACTGGAGCAAAAGACTTCCAAAACACTAAAAATATTGGGACTTTCCTTCTAGGGGCTTGTGGAGCTTAAGAACCACAAAACACTAAAAATATTAGTTCTGACCTTATTTTTAAAGATATCAACCTGATTTTTTTAAGAACACTTTTTTAACATAACCGAACTTGGTAACTTTTACAGATTTCATTCAGGGACTATCCTTCTAGAAGCTAGTGAGGCAAAAAAAACAAAAAGTACTATTTTTAAAAAATCAGGTTGATAT
This sequence comes from Acartia tonsa, assembly GCF_053477335.1. NCBI lineage: Eukaryota > Metazoa > Arthropoda > Copepoda > Calanoida > Acartiidae > Acartia > Acartia tonsa. The sequence goes on along the minus strand of NC_137268.1, from coordinate 42,441,995 downwards.
ATTTAAAAATAAGCTCAGAACTCATACTTTTAGTGTTTTTGGGGGTCTTTTGCTCCACAAATCGCAAGAATGAAAGTCTCAAAATGAATTCTGTAATGGTTCGTTAATTCGGTTTTGTTAAAAAAGTATTATTTTCAAAAAATCAGGTTGATATCTTTAAAAATAAGCTCAGAACTCATATTTTTAGTATTTTTGGGGGTCTTTTGCTCCACTAGACCCTAAAAGGAAAGTCCAAAATGAAATCTGTAATGGTTCCTTAATTCAGGTATGTTAAGAAAGTTTTCTTTAAAAAAAAATCAGGTTGACATCTTTAAAATAAGCTCAGAACTCATATTTTTAGTGTTTTTGGGGGTCTTTTGCTACACAAGCCCCTAGAAGGAAAGTCCCAAAATGAAATATGTAATAGTTTGTTGATTCGGTTATGCTAAAAAAGTATTATTAAAAAAATCAGGTTGACATCTTTTAGAATAAGCTTAGAACTCATATTTTTAGTCTTTTGCTCCACAAGCCCCCAGAAGGAAAGTCCCAAAATGAAATCTGTAATGGTTCGTTGATTCGGTTATGTTAAAAAAGTATTATTGAAAAAAAATCAGGTTGATATCTTTAAAAATAAGCTCGTAACGCATATTTTTAGTGTTTTTGGGGGTCTTTTGCTCCACAAGCCCCGAGGAGGAAAGTCCCAAAATGAAATCTGTAATGGTTCGTTGATTCAGTTATGTTAAAAAGGTATCATTTAAAAAAAATCAGGTTGATATCTTTAAAAATAAGCTCAAAACTCATATTTTTAGTGTGTGGGGGGGTTTTGTGCTCCACAAGCCCCAAGAAGGAAAGTCCCAAAATGAAATCTGTAATAGTTCGTTGATTCAGTTATGTTAAAAAAGTATTATTTAAAAAAATCTGGTTGATATCTTTAAAAATAAGCTCAGAACTCATATTTTTAGTGTTTGGGGGGTTTTTGTGCTCCAAAAGCCCCAAGAAGGAAAGTCCCAAAATGAAATCTGTAATGGTTTGTTGATTCAGTTATGTTAAAAAAGTATTATTAAAAAAAATCAGGTTGATATCTTTAAAAATAAGCTCAGAACTCATATTTTTTTTGTGTTTGGGGGGTCTTTGTGCTCCACAAGCCCCAAGAAGGAAAGTGCCGAAATTCAATTTTCAAAGTTTTATGTGTACATCCAGTCATATAAGAGATCCTACAAAAAGAATTAGGTTGATAACTATAAAAACAAACCCACACGGCCCTCCCAAACTTTTATACTGAATTTCATTTCCTATAACTGTACAAACTTCCCCCCCCCCCTTGTTTTGTAAAACTTGTAGTAGGTACCTATCGTTCTGAAGGTTGCACAAGTATGGAATTTTGAGTAAAGATGAATATTAATTTAAAAAACGTTGTTTTACTTAATGAAACATTTATATAATATACCTACTGTATTTTTCAGACATGACAAGGGAGTACTGTCCTGGCAACTACCACTTCTTATACCACTTTCTGGAGGCATATATTATTGCATTCACATCAGTAAAAAATAAATTCGGAACAACTTCAGAAGTTCTACATATTTTTATTAATGATAAATAGATACCTATTATTTTCAATAAAAGAATTCCATTGACCTATTAGTCCTCTAAGTTCAGTTTCTAAAGAATCTAGGCAGATTTTGTGCTATTTGGTGAGTGTTACCACCTAGGTCCACCGTTAACGAGAAAGATATCTAGAAAATTAATATATCCTTAACCGAACGCCCCTCCCACCTTTCCCAAGAAAACCTACAATATGAAGTCTTCAGTATTAAAGAAAGCTTGATATCTCCTAGGCAGGCTTTAAGCTATATCGTGAGGATTACCTAGATCAACCCTTTACGAGTAAGGGCCCTGGAAAACCTTCCCTCCCTCCCTAAAAATCTTTTTGAAAAAAAAATAATATAGGATAGTCTACCGCTAATTTAGAGCTTTTAGTTTCCTAAAAAGATTTTTTTTAACATGATTAATTTTTTGTTTCTATTTTTAAGTAGGCTCCTTTGAACAAAGTTTTTATTAGGTACATAACTAAATAAGTAATGCAAATATAATAATATATAAGGAGGGCAAAGAATATCTGAGTATAGATCAGTGAACAGAACCATGTGTCCCACAGAAGATTATGTCATGCAGAATTCTGCACTTCAAGGAACTTTCTTTCTTCAGCTTTATTGATTATTTTTTGTTCTTTATAAAGTTTCTTTATATGCAATCATATTTTAACCTTAAAAAAGATTTTTAGCCATTAAAAACCTAACTAGGCTGTAGTGTGGCTCATCATAAGGAGCCAGGACACACTGCAATGTTGGCATGCCGCCTTTATTAAAAAAATTGCACTAGGTAGGTATGATATTTAAAATAAATACACGAATTGACATCAATTAAACAATAAATAAAGCCTGGTCGTGATACTAATGCCATGTCCTACTCAATAAGGCTGTCAAATTTGGAAGAGAAAAAGGAGTGTTAGGTAATCCAAGTGGCTTCCTGCATGTTGAGTACTTTGGTTGAATTAAAATTATCACAAAGAAAGAATGTTTTTAAAAAGATTCAGGTCCACCAGATGAACAATTTCTGGCACTAAGTATTTCCACAGCCTCTAATAAAGATACAGAGTTTAGTCTGCTTGTATATTTGCAGGTACATATTGCCATGTTGTGTGAAATAATAAGAACCTTACATTATTTCAACAAATACAACAGCAAAACTACCCCCTTGCTCATTACCTGTCATTGATATCATCCAACAAATCTTGGGATAATTTAATTTTTAAGTATGGCTTCGAAACTGATTAATATCCGCTGGATTAGAACTAGTTCTCAGTCATACTGAAAAATTATGTATGCAGGCAAATTTTCACGAATATTAAAATAAATCTTCAAATTAAAACCAGTTTTTGTTAGCCCGGGCCTTCAGACCTCGAGGCAAACAAACCTGGTTTAGATCTTATCATTTTTTTATTCTATTGTCCGCGGAAAGCTGTCTATAATACGATGCGATAGATAACTAATCCGTTCTTTACTATTATATTGTTTAGGAGGATTTTGTAGTAGAAATGAATGAAACACGAGAATTCGATGTAACCCCATCTGCTCCACAATACTTTGAATTCCATTTTCCAGGTATAGTTAGGGTTGCCATAGAATATGGATACAGGGATGGAACAGTGAGCAACTAATTAAATTTAAGAGTTTTTGATTAGGCCAAGAAAATAATCTTTAGAACGAGCCAAAATAATTTTGGTCAAAATGAATTTTTTGTCTGCTAGAAATAAGGTTGATTACCTATATTCTCTAATTTTTGTCTGCTAGAAATCGGGTTGATTACCTATATTGCGGCGTTATGTGCGCTGGCCTCCCAATAAGCCAAAATAACAAAAAGTTGCATTAGTTCCAGTACCCAAGCCTAAGAGGGCCAAGAAAATTAATTTTAGGTCCATTGTAATATCCATTTATCCCTGATATGAACCATTCAAGATTTAATAAAACTTTTTAAGCCAACAAATGTGACAAGGAATTTTTAAAACTTGTGGTGCCAGTATAATTTAAAGTCCAAAGTTCCCTGCCTCTCTGAGTGTTTTTTTTAGGTGCTAGGACAAACGCAGGAATGACAAACGTCTGAGTTGACAGTTAAACTGACATAACCTATTTTAAACCATCTTACCTATAGGGTTTATAAATGCCTAACCCCTGTCGAGGCTTATTTGTATATTCAAATCTCGAAGTAACCTAACCTGTATAGAAATACTTAATTTGCCTTTTAAGTTATATTTTAGTTCTCTGACGTTTGTCACTCCTGCTTTTTAGTTGTTTGGTAGTGGTCATTAATTATCTTATCATGTATCAGCTAAAAAACACTTGCATTAAACCTTGATATAATTACTATAATATTATTTTAGAAGATCTTGACATAGTACTACTAACTGTAACCTCACCTAACAAGATCTGTATGACTGTATCAGTTCAAAACATAACCTGCCCTATTTCTGATTTGGACAGTAATGTAGAATTTGAGGTTAGTATTTTATTTTTAAGTATTTAAGTATTTTAGGGTCGGTCCGTCCGTCAGTCCGTACGTCCGTCCGTCCGTCCGAGATAGATAGCTTTTATTCGTTAATTTAGGCATGTTAGAATAGTCCTATCGATTTCAAACTTTGCATGATATTGATGATTCCTGTAGTAGTTAGGTACGATTTAGAAAGCATAGCAACTCTATAATCATTACCAGAATGTCCGTACGTTCATTTTAAACATGTTAATTTTTCTACTTTTTTAACAACAATTTTTTATGTGATCTAATTATCCGTTTGATCTGATTTTTGGTATATTGATTCCTGGGACAACAAAGAACAATATTATAAGCGAAGCAACTCTATAATCAAGTCCTAAAAATGGAAGTATGTCCATAAACATTATTCTGTATCAAGCAGTTTTTTAACAAATTTACTTACAATTTTACTTCGACTCTTATACAGTTATATTCTGATTATTCAGTTCTGACACTATACAAGTGTTAATGTCTGTTTGTCCTACCGTTTCAGTGCTTTGCTTTTATGTATGTTGTCATCCTTGTTTAAAGGAAACTTATTAATGTCAATACTAACTGATTCTAAAAATTTTAAAAGGTGATTTTTTTGCAATTATTCGTCGGTCTGTCCTTACGTCCTTCCACAACAGATAACTCTAATGGTTAATTTAGGCATTACTAAAAGCTGCGTCCCTAGTATCTAGGGATATTAGAAGGTTTATCAGAAAAATAGCTTAAACCACACAACGACTTTTTTTATATAAATAAAATAGCCTACAACCATCCCAGGAATTATAAGAAAGTTTACTCTAAAGGAGAACCATATTGGTTCATTGGTTAGTGAAATCCTTCGCTACAGACAAAAAAAGCTTACTACTTTATCAAAGAGGATAGAATTTCCTGTCGATTTCAAACTTCCATCCCTAAAATAGTTTAGCACAATATGAAAAGTGTAGCAACTCTATAACCATTATAAAGTAAGTCAGTATGTCCATATAGATTTTTAAAAGATATTTTTGATAGCAGTACAATCCTAAAGATATTAATGAGAAATTCTTAATTCAGGGTATTTGGCAGACAGCTGATTTGAAAGCTGGAATGACAATCAGAAGAGACATGTTCCCAGCTGGCCTACATATTGTAAGTTTTAACTTTGTTCCAGAAAAATAATATTAGATCCAAAAGGAATAAATAGTTTCTTGTTATGAGAGATAAGACAATAGACATGTATGTACATGTACCCAATCAAGAGTACCCAAAGGTTTTAAGCCAATAAATGAGATAAAGTGTTTTTAAAACTTTGGGTACGAGTATGATTTTTACTACTTCAAAAAATGTATTCAATAAATAAACATAGGTATAATTGCAAGGTGTTTGTTGTGAAGCCGAATGATGCAGATTGTTCTAACTCAATACCTTTACATAACAATCATATGGATGATGAACTTTATCAGGGCATCTTTAGAAATAAGGTAAACGTATGGTAAATTTACATGGAAAAAGTAATTAAGTTTTAAAGGTATTATGCATGAATTAGAGAAAATTATGTTAAACGCCGATTTTTGTCTAAATAGTATCAAATGTTTTGTAGAGTTCAAAGTGTATTCAAAAGATAGAAATATTTTTGAATGCTCTAATAGGCAGGAGTATATTTATAACACTATTTGATATTAACAAAATACCATCCATTTAGAAACATGTTACATATGCCATTAAAGTTTACTTTTGTGTTTAAGCACTTGAAGAAGCTTATTTTGTATAATCATTACGATTTTACTATCTTAAAAGACAGACGGAAAGAAATTAAAGAGAAGCTTTATAACTCCTTTTTATTTTCAGAGAGTTTCATTTGAGATAACAAAGAAGATATCTAAAGATGAATATTTGGTGGCAACTTTTGGAGCTTTCTTCATGTTCTGTGGAGCTTATCTTATAGGCACAATCTGTGATTTGATAGATTCTTAATTGTCTTGGGCATGTTTTAGTCTACTGTTTTGGGAGGATAGGTCCGAGAAGGAGGCTCTTCTATTACCTAATGTGATTTACTATAACATACAAACTCTTACTCTTTTCTCTTTCCAGATAGAGAGGTGACATTGGACTGTAAATTACACTAGTACCCAAAGTTGTATAACATTTTATTTTATTCGTTGGCTCAATATTTATAATTTATTTTTCTGAATTGTGATTGGTCGTTCCAAACGAATAGTGTTCAAACGAAGAATGTTCCAAACTAATTAGTGTTCAAACCTAAAACCAATAATTTTAATCTGCATAAGGATTGATTTTGTAACAAAGGGAATGGATTTTTAACTGACCGTCCATTGTCTTATCCCTGAAGGTTCATGATACCTTTCTCTTTTTTCTTTTTTCATTCTCTATGTCTCTTTCAATAATTGTCTTTATGTTTAGCTTATAATTTCAAATAAGTTTATTATTATTGGATGCAGTCGTTCCTGGTTATATTTACAAATGTTCCATCTTAATCTGAAGATTGTGTATAATTGCAGTTATAATTGTGTCCTGTGTAATATGTGTTCGGAAACGCCGTCTACCTGTAGAAAGATCTTTGTTGGATCCTACCACCAACCTGTCCAACCGTCTACCTGGACCCGACGGAGGGGATGATGCAACTTTTAGATCAAATCTGCAAGATGATCTTAGCAATTCTAGGATAGTTAAATTTTATTATTTAACACAGCGCATTTAATGGATCTTGAATTATTTCATATATATATTCCTAAAATAGTGATCTTTCAAATTGTTCTTAACATTTTTTTTTCAAATTTCATTGATATAGAAAAGTAACAAACTTTAAGTAGAAATATTATTTATTACTTACAAAATTAAAATTAACTAATATATGTATGTAGATTGAGGCAACGCCATATAAACCACCAAAGGTATGAGAGTATGAGTTCCACCTCCACACTCAGTTCTGTTGGAGGAGATCAGCCCCCCAGAAGGTTGGGGGCAGAACAGCCACCCAGTCAGAAACAACCTGGCAACAATAGGCAAATTATTATTTATGAATTAACAAATCAGATGAATAAAAGCATAATTTAGCATTAGCTTTTACAGACTAATATGTTAGCATTTGTTTGTAAACTGAGAATAGAGCAGGAAAAACACATGAACAGAAAAAATAAAATATGGACCTCGAACCCGACAGCTATCCGGCAGCAAGCATGCAAACATCTTTAACGCTAATGCCGCGGGTATAACATAAACTGCTGAAAACAAATGATTACTTAACCAAGTCCTTAATGATAATAATTTGGCGTCATGCAGTATTCTTGTTGATATTGAAGCTGACGGTGAAAACACTCCTACTGAAAATATTAATGAAGATACGGATAATACTAAGGTATAGTTTATTATGTCTTTTCTTAAACAAAAAAAAATTAGTGTTGACACTCTGTGTTGTTCGATTGTCTGAATGATGAGCTGTGCTTTTATCAGGGATTTTAATAGATAAGACAATGGCCAATAAATTGATGTACATCCCCAATGATGATACACAAAATTACCCCCACTGTAGATTAAACTTATAGGTTGAAACGTTGGGACACTATATTTAATGAACTAGCCAATCAAAATTCAATAATGGTCCCTAAAGTTGTTTAGCAAACGAATAAAAAAACGTAATTATAAAACTTTTGGTACTAGTGTAATAAACAGCCCAATGTCACGTACCTCCCTGGATCTATTCAGTAATCAAAGATTGAAAGAATTACCTAAAACGGTATAGCAGTGCAATTATGACAGCTGTCCCAATTTAACAAGAACGAACACATTCACATCTCTCTCTGAAACAATAATGAACTTTGATATTGATATATAATTTAGCCCAGAATCAGTTTTACTTTCTGCAATAGAAAAAGCCCCATAAACAAATAAAGATTAAATAATGATTTAACAACAACATAACAAATAATAAATATATTTTAATTAAACATTTGGTATTGGTTTAACAAGGATGTATGTCTTCATAGCTTCTCCTTCCCTACATTTGATATGGGTCTATGGTGCTCCAACAGTTTGGTATAGGTAAATTCCTAAAACATAACAAATCATAATTTGTCACAAAGATCTATAAATTACTAGGTGGATGAAGATGAGAATACTGTTGAAACAATAAACACTGGTGATTATACTCCTCTTAAGACAGAAGACGACAATATTCAAAATACTAGAGGTATAAATATTGTTAATTTGTTGTACAATCAAATCAAAGTAAAAAAATAAAGGGGGCATGATCTATATGTAACTCTGTCTTTTTATTGGGTCTTTGAAATCACCTAAAAGCGTCGGTAATATAAATACAGCTGATTCCCTACAAAAGAACGGAAGGCAATTTGAAAGCGGACGAAAAGAGTCTCCAGATAGTTGTCTGGATTATACATCTATACTTTTACATTTATTGTTGTACATAACCTGTTAAAGAAGAAAATATTTAGGTAAATTGTAAGAATATGTAAGAAACAAAAAATCACTGGATACAGCTTTTTTTGCCAATATTTTTATATTAAAAAGGAAAGGCACTATAAATGAATCTATTTGGCTTTAAGGTTAATTTATGAAACATTGTCCTATCCCTGCTTTTACCATTTTTGCATCGTATTATAGACAACTTTCCACGGATAGTAAAAAGAGAAGTGATTTTCAATGTTGATCGGAAATATTTATCGGCTTCGTAGGCACACTGAAAAATAAATATGTTGACCTAGGCATTGACATTGAGGACTGTGATGAAAATAATGATGACAATATTAACCATGGTGAGGAGGAGATGAAAAATGCGGCAAATTCTGATCCAGAAAATGCTGGAAACCGATCCAATGTATTTGAAGATGTCGATCATATTGGTAATTACTTTTCAATAATAATATAGATGTTTGTCGGTCCGAAATGGATATCTTTGGTCGTTAATTAAGCCATGTTAGAATTGTTTTATCGATTTCAAACCGTAACAGTAGGATAAACAAGTTTATGGTGCATTATTTGCCAAATGTACCACTTTTCTGCACTACCTCTCCGATTTTGTTAATACTCTATATTTTGGTCCGTTGGGTCATTCAAGGATGCTGGATGGCCAAAAAAAAGTTTCAGGGTCCCTGGATGTCTAGATATCTAGCTATCTATGAAGGTAGGTAACACAAATGTAAAAAACACCCATTTTTTCACAATTTTAAAAATTAATTTTTTCATCAATCTTACATCCAATCTATACATTTTATACACCAAAATGATCGTTTATTCATGTAAAAAGCGCACATAATGCTATTTTGGCCAAAACTCTAATTTTACAGGGTGTCCAACAAAAAGTGTATTTTGGATATCTAGTGTAATACCCAAAATACCTGTCCAAAAAAAAATCATTTTTTTTGGCTTAAATCCTGTGTTTTATCTGTGTGCATATGTGGTATATAACGGTTCGGACCACCCGGGACTATAAGGTTGTCAAATTTCACTTTGGGACACCCTGTAAATGTGATTTTTGCGTCTGTAGAGCTAAAACTTGGTCCAAATTGGCTATTTTTTTTCAAATTACTCTAATATGTGTCTTAGTATGTTTGACCATAGTGTTTTCTGACCAGATCAATATTTTCATATTTTTTGGACACCCTGTATTTTCAAAAAAAGAGAAATTTTTTTTTTTTTTTTAATTTTTTTTCTATTTTTAAGTTACTTAAAACAGTTAGGGAGTTGAATCCATTTTTATAGAAGCAGAAATATAATCTATGATTATGGTTTGGACCCTCTAAAACTGTAATCTACCCTTCCACTTTCCCCTTTAAGATTCCACTTTTGTCTCTCTTGTTGAAGATATCTTCACCAAGAGAGGCAAAAGTGGAATCTTAAATTTCAAAAATCGTATCGGCGTTGAAGATATCTTCACCAAGAGAAGGGAAAGTAGAATCTTACATTTCAAAAATCGTATCGGCGTTGAAGATATCTTCACCAAGAGAGGGGAAAGTGGAAAGGTAGATTACAGTTTTAGAGAGTCCAAACCATAATCATAGATTATATTTCTGCTTCTATAAAAATGGATTCAACTCCCTAACTGTAAAACTGTCATATAGATACAGATTTTGACTAATAACAATGATATTTGCCTATTTTACAATTTTTTACACTTTTGGGACACCCTGTGAATGTTTTTGAAAAATGATGGTTTTTGCCCATTTTTGGGGGGAAGGAGTCGTTTTAGGGCCATAGACTATTTCTTCATTTTTGTAGAACTTTTCAAGACACATCATTTGTTATTTATGCAAAAACCGCAAAAACCGAACCGTTTTGCCGTTATTCACCGCCAAAGGCGGAATTTTTTTACGTTTTTGCCGTTCCGGAGGTTCTAATGGGCATTTGTGGTAAGAAAACGTTGATTTATCAAGATCTCTCTTAAAAACTTTTATTTAGGTAATTTAATTTACTAAATTTCATATAAAGTAAAATTTTTTGTGCAGCTAACCGTTTTTCGTCAAGATGGATTTCAATTGTTAAAACAAGAAAATGAAGTGAATATAACATAAATAATTGCTATAACATAAGTGATAAAAGAAACATAAATCATGTGCATTTGAAATTCCTTTTGACAAAAATCGGTTTGATATACAAAAAAATTTACTTTACATGAAATTTAGTAAATTAAAATGCCTAAATAAAAGTATTTCACAGTTATCTTGATAAATCAACGTCTTCTTACCACAAATGCCCATTAGAACCTCGGGAACGGCAAAAAACGAAAAAAATTCCGCCTTTGGCGGTGAATAACGGCAAAACGGTTCGGTTTTTGCGGTTTTTGCATAAATAACAAATGATGTATCTTGAAAAGTTCTACAAAAATGAAGAAATAGTCTATGGCCCTTAAACGACTCCTTCCCCCCAAAAATGGGCAAAAACCATCATTTATCAAAAACATGCACAGGGTGTCCCAAAAGTGTAAAAATTTGTAAAATATGCAAATATTATTGTTATTAGTCAAAATCTGTATCTATATGACAGTTTTAAGTAACTTAAAAATAGAAAATAAAATTTAAAAAAATAAAAAAAAAATTTTCTCTTTTTTTGAAAATACAGGGTGTCCAAAAAATATGAAATTATTGATCTGGTCAGAAAACACTATGGCCAAATATACTAAGACACATATTAGAGTAATTAGAAAAAAATAGCCAATTTGGACCAAGTTTTAGCTCTACAGACGCAAAAATCACATTTACAGGGTGTCCCAAAGTGAAATTTGACCACCTCATAGTCCCGGGTGGTCCGAACCGTTATATACCACATATGCACACAGATAAAACACAGGATTTAAGCCAAAAAAAATGATTTTTTTTGGACAGGTATTTTGAGTATTACACTAGATATCCAAAATACACTTTTTGTTGGACACCCTGTAAATTTTGAGTTTTGGCCAAAATAGCATTATGTGCGCTTTTTACATGAATAAACGATCATTTTGGTGTATAAAATGTATAGATTGGATGTAAGATTGATGAAAAAATTAATTTTTAAAATTGTGAAAAAATGGGTGTTTTTTAAATTTTTGTTACTTACCTTCATAGATAGCTAGATATCTAGACATCCAGGGACTCTGAAACTTTTTTTTGGCCATCCAGCATCCTTTAATGACCCAACGGACCAAAATATAGAGTATTAACAAAATCGGAGAGGTAGTGCAGAAAAGTGGTACATTTGGCAAATAATGCACCAAATGTATTTTGTCTGATATGTTGAGAACTTGAGCTATGCTTTATAGATACTGTCATCCTTGTTTATGGGGGTGTGGGGGGAGGTTTAAGGAGAACCATATCGGTTCAGGGTTTGCGATACACAGTCATACAGACATCGTGTTACATTACACAATTAATAGCGGCTTCGCCCCTAGCCTCTAGAGGCTTTGCCCCAAGAGGTTTTATCAATCTAATTTTTCGTGTTTTAGATTTTAAAGAAATTTTTTTTTAATGAAAAATACCCCCCCCCCCCAAAAAAAAAATTCTTTTTAAAACTAAAATTGAAATAGTGGAGTCGACTATCCCCCCCCCAAAAAAAAAAAAAAAAAAAAATTTTTTTTTTAAATTTTTCTTCAAATCTAAAATACTAAAAATTGGTTTGATTAAACCTCTTGGGGCAAAGCCCCTAGATGCTAGGGGCGAAGCCGCTAGTAGATAATAAAACAGGACTTAGAATGTTTTAAATTTTCTAGGTGTGATAACTGAATGCGGGGATGGAATGTCTTCCGTGGACTTGGGCGAATATGATCTTTTGCATGACGCGGATTTAGACAAGGTATAGTTTTATAAACTAACAGGGAGGGAGGGGACATTGGTATTTTAAAGCTTTATAACAACGTTTTCTTATTTGATGGATCAAAAACTTTTGGTACTTTTATTAAATTGTGATTCTTTGGTTCCAAACTTTTCAACCAATAAGTTAAAGAAGGGAGAGTTTTTATCTTTTGGGCAGGGTTTCGGATCCGCATTGATTTTTTGCGGATCCGGATCTGGATCCTCCAAATTTGGTCAGTGCGGATCCGGATCCAGATCCGGATCCGGTTCCGGATCCTTGACAATTAAAATAAAATCACCAAACTTTTCAAAAATATTTATTCTTTAATTCGAAGTCAAAAATACTTTTAATTTTCAAGTCTGACCCTAAACCTTAAAGATTGGCTCTCAGCAAGAGAATGTCTGAGATTTTATATAAATTTAGGTAGATTTTTCCATTTTTTCCGCATTTTTTTGAGTCCAAGGATCCGGATCCGCATTTTTTTGCGGATCCGGATCCGGATCCTTGGACTCGAAAATATGCGCTTTTGGGTGAGGATGAAAATTGTACTTTGTCCAAAGCTTACTGAAAGTAAGAATTACCTACCTACGGAACGATACGATTTAATTTTAGAAACCTTTGCAATTGATAATAAAACCAGCCTTAAATTTAAGACCTCAAAATTCATATTTGACCATATTTGAAATTTTTTTAGGAGGTATTCAGAACTAAGACATTTTTGTTTGTTTCTGATTTGGCCAGGAAGCATCCCTCGATCTTGAGGCGCAGATCGATGATGTACCATTGGAATCTTCTAACTATTTCAATATTCTATGGTTTACCAGTTGTTCAGCTAGTAGTTACTTATCAGACAGTAAGTGATCATATTCATAGATTATTAGAGAGAAAGATAGACATGTATTATGATGTATTTTAGTATTATTCTAACTATTTCAATATTCTATGGTCTACCAGTTGTTCAGCTAGTAGTTACTTATCAGACAGTAAGTGTTTATATTCATAGATTATTAGAGAGAAAGATAGACATGTATTATAGGATTATTCAAACTATTTCAATATTATATGGTCTACCAGTTGTTCAGCTAGTAGTTACTTATCAGACAGTAAGTGTTTATATTCCTAGATTATTAAAGAGAAAGATAGACATATATTATGATGTATTATAGGATTATTCAAACTATTTCAATATTATATGGTCTACCAGTTGTTTAGCTAGTAGTTACTTATCAGACAGTAAGTGTTGATGTTCATAGATTACCTATTAGATACGTAAGTATGATGATATTAAGAGTTAAACTCGAAGGGAGAAAAAGATGGATTTATAAAGCCCAATTAAAGTATAATTTTTTTTAAATTTAGACTTTTTAAAAATCCAAGGCTCGGCAGGCAAGCGTCAGCCGCTACTAAGCTTCAAATTTAAACCCGTTGAAACTTTTTAAAAGAGGGAATGACATATTTTGGTCAGGTTTAGAATCCAGCTGATTTTAAAACGGTAAAAGGTTTATTTCCCTGAGGCTAACAGGTGGCTGACGTGTGGCTGCCGATCCCTGAGAAAATTTGTATTTAGGTACTTCATCAAACTGGCAATGAAGATCTTTGCTATTACAATTTTCTTTGTGCCCATCCATTGGGTTTGTTGTCAGGTATAAATATTTAACTATTATTTTAAAACTTTTTTCGAGGCCTCTGTTAAATTCAAGTAGCATCTATAAATATTACCTATCTAAAAATTTCTATTTGTACATAAACTTCTCAAAAAATCTGTTTTGCTTACCTATTCTCTTTTGGTCTGAAGGTTATATTTTTGGACAGATTTTTGAGAAGTTTGAACAACTAAAAAACTTTGCTTTGCAAAAAAATTTAATTTTATTATACTACCTAATCACACCAGGCTACAATTGAATCAAGATAAAAGTAAGTGCTGAGCTCTGGGACCTATGTATGGGGAAATTAGACATAAAATTATAATGATTCCAGGTAAAACCAAAACTTTCAGCGGGGTCTTTTTGAGAAAATTAGATTTGAAAATTTCAAGTTCAATTTTCACCCCCTAGGAGTTGCCGCATAATCATGACAAGAAAAGCAAAGATTATTTATTTAAAATTTTGAACAAGTTTGCTTTTATAAAGTTCTTCATAAAACCACTCCTGAAGGGAGTTAATTAATGGCCATTTTTACCAGTTGCTTTGCTAAGGTCACGGAAATTCAGCCTTAAATAAATCATATATTGAGAGGTTTTATGTAAGACTTAATAAAAGCAAAGTTGTTCAAAATTTTTAGTAAATAATCTTTGCTTTTCTTGTCATGATTATACGGCAACTCCTAGGGGGTGAAAATTGAACCTGAAATATTTTACCTGGAATCATCATGGTTTTATGTCTAATTTTACCATACATAGGTCCCAGAGCTCGGCACTTACTTTTGTCTTGATTCCATTGTAGCCTGGCGTGTAATGGCTTTATTTTAGATTTTAATCATGTTTACTCCAATCTTGGCTATGTAATGCTGGGAGGACTTTTTATGGTTTTTGTCTGGCGCAAAGAATATATGTATAATCAGCAGGTACGTATTTCTGCACTGGTTAGCTAGAGAATATTTGTATAATCAGCAGGTACGTAATTCTGCACTGGTTAGCTAGAGAATATTTGTATAATCAGCAGGTACGTATTTCTGCACTAGTTAGCTAGAGAATATTTGTATAATCAGATTCAGCAGGTACGTATTTCTGCACTGGTTAGCTAGAGAATATTTGTATAATCAGCAGGTACGTATTTCTGCACTAGTTAGCTAGAGAATATTTGTATAATCAGATTCAGCAGGTACGTATTTCTGCACTAGTTAGCTAGAGAATATATGTATAATCAGCAGGTACGTATTTCTGCACAGGTTAGCTAGAGAATATTTGTATAATCAGCAGGTACGTATTTCTGCACTAGTTAGCTAGAGAATATTTGTATAATCAGATTCAGCAGGTACGTATTTCTGCACTAGTTAGCTAGAGAATATATGTATAATCAGCAGGTACGTATTTCTGCACAGGTTAGCTAGAGAATATTTGTATAATCAGCAGGTACGTATTTCTGCACAGGTTAGCTAGAGAATATATGTATAATCAGCAGGTACGTATTTCTGCACTAGTTAGCTAGAGAATATTTGTATAATCAGATTCAGCAGGTACGTATTTCTGCACTAGTTAGCTAGAGAATATATGTATAATCAGCAGGTACGTATTTCTGCACAGGTTAGCTAGAGAATATTTGTATAATCAGCAGGTACGTATTTCTGCACAGGTTAGCTAGAGAATATATGTATAATCAGCAGGTACGTATTTCTGCACAGGTTAGCTAGAGAATATATGTATAATCAGCAGGTACGTATTTCTGCACAGGTTAGCTAGAGAATATTTGCATAATCAGCAGGTACATATTTCTGCACTGGTTAGCTAGAGAATATATGTATAATCAGCAGGTACGTATTTTTGCACTGGTTAGCTAGAGAATATTTGCATAATCAGCAGGTACGTATTTCGCGTGTGTTTAAATAGGCACTTTTGTATATTTTTTTGCAAAAGCAACACAATTTTCCCTACCTATCGATTTCATTAATTATGGATGGTGTTTCCTGTAATAGTTAAGAACGATGTAAATTATGTAAAGGGGGGGGGGGGAAATGTGGTGACTCGTGCCACGACATACCAGCAATTTTATTTTGGGTGCTACTCCCTTAGTTTTAGAGATAATTGGGTGAAATCTTTTGGGCTGGGTCACTAATTACCCCAACTAGAGGTATCTTTCAAAAAAAACGGCGGCGGGTCCGCCGCTCCCGCCGTTCGCCGCCATTTTCCGCCGCCGCCAAAAAAAAATTTTTTATTGCATTTCTCGCCGAATTAGGCAATTTGGAATCATTTGAGACCATGTTATTTTTTTCAAAAATTTTTTAAGCTTTTAAAGATATTGAGACAAAACCTTTTGAGGTAGATCAGTAAAAAATATTTGAATAAAAAATGGCGGCGGTACCGCCGCTCCCGCCGTCCACCGCCATTTTCCGCCGCCGCCGCCAAAATTTTTTTTATTGCATTTCTCGCCGAATTAGGCAATTTGGAATCATTTGAGACCATGTTATTTTTTTCAAAAATTTTTCCCCTTATAACCAACCCTTACAAGCCGTTCTGTGGGCGGCGGAAAATGGCAGTGGATGGCGGGAGCGGTGGTACCGCCGCCATTTTTTATTCAAATATTTTTTTGCTGATCTACCTCAAAAGATTTTGTTTCAATATCTTTAAAAGCACAGGAGAAGCACTGAATTTAAGATATACCTTAATAAACGAGAATTGGAAAAAAATGACTAAGTCCCCCCGCAGGGTTGGTTATAAGGAGAAAAATTTTTGAAAAAAATAACATGGTCTCAAATGATTCCAAATTGCCTAATTCGGCGAGAAATGCAATAAAAAAATTTTGGCGGCGGCGGCGGAAAATGGCGGTGGACGGCGGGAGCGGCGGTACCGCCGCCATTTTTTATTCAAATATTTTTTACTGATCTACCTCAAAAGGTTTTGTCTCAATATCTTTAAAAGCTTAGGAGAGGCACTGAATTTAAGATATACCTTGATAAACGAGAATTGGAAAAAAATGACAAAGTCCCCCCGCAGGGTTGGTTATAAGGGGAAAAATTTTTGAAAAAAATAACATGGTCTCAAATGATTCCAAATTGCCTAATTCGGCGAGAAATGCAATAAAAAATTTTTTTTTGGCGGCGGCGGAAAATGGCGGCGAACGGCGGGAGCGGCGGACCCGCCGCCGTTTTTTTTGAAAGATACCTCTAGTTGGGGTAAGGGGGGGGGGAAGTTTGTACACTTATAGGAAATGAAATTCAGTATCAAAGTTTGGGAGGGACGTGTGAGCTTGTTTTTAAAGTTATCAACCTAATTCTTTTTGTAAAATCTCTTATATGACTGGATTTACACGGAAAACTTTGAAAATTGAATTTTGGTACTTTCCTTCAAGGGGCCAGTGGAGCAAAAGACCCCCCAAAACACTAAAAATATGAGTTCTGAGCTTATTTTTAGAGATATCAACCTAATTTTTTAAATGTAAACTTTTTAAAAATAACTGAACTTAGTAACCATTACACATTTCATTTTGGGACTTTCCTTCTAGGGGCTTGTGGAGCAAGAGACCCCCCAAAACTAAGAATAGGAGTTCTGAGCTTATTTTTGAAGATATCAACCTGATTTTTTTCAAAGAAAACTTTTTAAAAATAACTGAACTAAGTAACCATTACACATTTTATTTTGGGACTTTCCTTGTAGGGGCTTGTGGAGCAAGAGACCCCCCAAAACTAAGAAAAGGAGTTCTGAGCTTATTTTTGAAGATATCAACCTGATTTTTTCAAAGAAAACTTTTTTAAAATAACTGAACTAAGAAACTACTACACATTCATTTTGGGACTTTCCTTGTTGGGGCTTGTGGAGCAAGAGACCCCCCAAAACTAAGAAAAGGAGTTCTGAGCTTATTTTTAGAGATATCAACCTGATTTTTTTCAAAGAAAACTTTTTAAAATAACTGAACTTAGTAACCATTACACATTTCATTTTGGGACTTTCCTTCTAGGGGCTTGTGGAGCAAGAGACCCCCAAAAACTAAGAAAAGGAGTTCTGAGCTTATTTTTGAAGATATCAACCTGATTTTTTTTGCAAAGAAAACTTTTTTAAAATAACTGAACTAAGTAACTATTTTACATTTCATTTTGGGACTTTCCTTCTAGGGGCTTGTGAAGCAAGAGACCCCCCAAAACTAAGAACAGGAGTTCTGAGCTTAGTTTTGAAGATATCAACCTGATTTTTTTAAAGAAAACTTTTTTAAAATAACTGAACTACCTAAGTAACCATTGCACATTTCATTTTGGGACTTTTCTTCTAGGGGCTTGTGGAGCAAGAGACCCCCCAAAACTAAAAACAGGAGTTCTGAGCTTATTTTTGAAGATATCAACCTAATTTTTTTATAGAAAACTTTTATAAAATAACTGATCTAAGTGACCATAACACATTTCATTTTAGAACTTTCTTTTTAGGGGATTGTGGAGCAAGAGACCCCCCAAAACACTGAAAATATGAGTTCTGAGCTCTTTTTTTATAGATATCAACCTTATTTTTTCAAAGAAAACTTTTTTAATGTAATTGAACTAAGTACCTAACTGTTACACATTTCATTTTGGGACGCTCCTTCCAGAGGCTTGTGGAGCAAAAGACTCCCCAAAACTAAAAATATTAGTTCTGAGTTTTTTTTAAAGATATCATCCTGTACTTTTTATAAGAAAACTTTTTAAAATAACTGAACTAAGTAACCATTACACACTCTTGATTACCACTACATTATTGATATCTTTAAAAATAAGCTCAGAACTCATATTTTCAGTGTTTTGGAGTTCTTTTGCCCAACCAGCTCCCAGTAGGAAATACCCAAAATGAAATGTGTAATGGTTACTTAGTCAACCTGATTTTTTTAAGAAAACTTTTTTAGACAGAACCATACTAAGTAACCATTACACATTTCATTTTGTGACTTTCCTCCTAGCAGCTTGTGGAGCAAAAGATCCCCCTAAACACTAAAAATATGAGTTCTGAGCTTATTTTTAAAGATATCAACCTGATTTTTAGCAAATCTGTTGTGGCTACGTAGTTCAGTTAAATGAAAAAAGTTTTCCTTAATAAGTCAGCTTACCTAATATCTTTAAAAATAAGCTCAGAACTAATATTTATGGTTTTCAGGGGTCTTTTGCTTTACTAGCCCCTAGAATGAAAGTCCCAAAATTAAATCTGTAAAGTTTACTAGTTCGGTTATTTTAAAAAAGTTCCTTTAAAAAATCAGGTTGATATCTTTAGAAATAAGCTTAAAACTCCTATTTTTAGTTTTGGGGGGTCTTTTGCTCCACAAGCCCTTAGAAGGAAAGTCCCAAAATGAAATGTGTTCTGGTCACTTAGATCAGTTATTTTTAAAAAGTTTTCTTTTAAAAAATTCAGGATGATATCTTTAAAAATAAGCTCAGAACTCCTATTTTTAGTTTTGGGGGGTCTTTTGCTCCACAAGCCGTTAGAAGGAAAGTCCCAAAATGAAATGTGTAATGGTTACTAAGTTCAGTTACTTTTAAAAAGTTTACATTTAAAAAATTAGGTTGATATCTCTAAAAATAAGCTCAGAACTCATATTTTTAGTGTTTTGGGGGGTCTTTTGCTTCACTAGCCCCTAGAAGGAAAGTCCCAAAATGAAATGTGTATTAGTTACTTAGTTCAGTTATTTTAAAAAGTTTTCTTTGATAAAAATCAGGTTGATATCTTCAAAAATAAGCTCAGAACTCCTGTTCTTAGTTTTGGGGGGTCTCTTGCTCCACAAGCCCCTAGAAGGAAAGTCCCAAAATGAAATGTGTATTAGTTACTTAGTTCAGTTATTTTAAAAAGTTTTCTTTGAAAAAAATCAGGTTGATATCTTCAAAAATAAGCTCAGAACTCCTTCTCTTAGTTTTGGGGGGTCTCTTGCTCCACAAGCCCCTAGAAGGAAAGTCCCAAAATGAAATGTGTAATGGTTACTAAGTTCAGTTACTTTTAAAAAGTTTTCATTGAAAAAAATCAGGTTGATATCTTCAAAAATAAGCTCAGAACTTCTGTTCTTAGTTTTGGGGGGTCTCTTGCTCCACAAGCCCCTAGAAGGAAAGTCCCAAAATAAAATGTGTATTAGTTACTTAGTTCAGTTTTTTTTTAAAAGTTTTCTTTGAAAAAAATCAGGTTGATATCTTCAAAAATAAGCTCAGAACTCCTTCTCTTAATTTTGGGGGGTCTCTAGCTCCACAAGCCCCTAGAAGGAAAGTCCCAAAATGAAATGTGTAATGGTTACTAAGTTCAGTTATTTTTAAAAAGTTTTCATTAAAAAAATTAGGTTGATATCTCTAAAAATAAGCTCAGAACTCATATTTTTAGTGTTTTGGGGGGTCTTTTGCTTCACTAGCCTCTTGAAGGAAAGTACCAAAATTCAATTTTCAAAGTTTTCCGTGTACATCCAGTCATATGAGAGATTTTACAAAAAGAATTAGGTTGATAACTTTAAAAACAAGCCCACACGTCCCTCCCAAACTTTGATACTGAATTTCATTTCCTATAAGTGTACAAACTTCCCCCCCCCTTAGTGACCCAGCCCAAAAGATTTCACCCAATTATCTCTAAAACTAAGGGAGTAGCACCCAAAATAAAATTGCTGGTATGTCGTGGCACGAGTCACCACATTTCCCCCCCCCCCCCCCCTTTAGTAAATGAAATTTTAGAAGAGTTTTTAGAAGATACAATATTTTAGGTAGAAGAAAATCCTGCCCTACAACATTATGGTATTCCACAGCAATCTGGTTTATTTTATGCCATGGCCCTAGCCCTCATTATGGAGGGACTTATGTCAGGTATAGATAGATAGGTTACTTTATGCCAAGCCTCTAGACCTGTTTCAGGAGGGTTTTATGTTTGGTATAGATAGTTAGATACAAGTTATATGAAAAGATAAGATTGGTAAATTAAAACATGTTTCAAAACATGAGGAAACAAATTGAAAGTGAAGAAGAAATTAAAATATGTGAACCATGGAAGGAAAAGACTGTAAATTACACCGGTAACCAAATTGTTATGAACACGATCTCATATTAGTTGGTTTAAAAACTTTGGTTACTTTTATAAATCTTGATTGGTTGAATCAAATTAGAATTGTTCAAACTGTTAAACTACATTCAGTTTTTTCATTTGACAGAAGTAGTAATATTGGATTTGGATCCCTTTAAAGACGGAGAAAAATATGTTTTTTTTTATACTTTTTTTAGGGTGTTATCACATTTGTCCGAACCATTCCAACTTCCAGTTTGATACTGCATTCATGTACACCATTGCCATCCTCTGTATGCTCAAGATTTATCAGTTTAGGTAAAGAGTAAATAACGCCCCTAGAGGCCTTTAATGTGTATCTAAGGTATGGGAGAGGCAATCCACCCTCCACTTAATATTTTAGCTTGAAAAAGAAAAAAAATGATAGCTCACCTTGCTTCTAGGAGCTCTTAATTAAAGGGGGTAAAAAGAGGACTTAAAAATAGTCCAAAACTATAGCAAGGCTCTAAATAATCTAAAACAAAGAAAACCTAAAACTATCCCAAGGCTTAATCCTATATATGAAATAGTCCTTTATGAGGGAGGGAGGGGCGACCATATCATATAAGTTCAGTTGTTGACAAGATCCTTCGGTACAGACAAATAGACACACACACACAGACAGACATCCTGTTATTTAATTTTACATAAGATTATTTGTTTGTTCAGACATCCTGATATCAATGCAAACGCCTACACAGCTTTTGGAGTTTTGGCATTTGTAATTTTCATTGGTGTCATTGGAGTCACTAATTCCAGCATTCCTTTCTGGATATTTTTTACAGGTATAATATAGATATTTAGACTAGGGACTACGCCCCTAGAGGCCTCTGCAATTGTAAAAAAAGGTTAATTGTTTTGGAATATTTTTTTTCTAGGGGCAAATTCTGTTGGGAGGTTGGTTTTACCCTCCCCCAAAATAGTTGTTAACGTGCCCAGGACCTATGAAAAGCTACACTGTTGAGAATAACCGTACGATATCGGTTATGCGGTTTGCGAGATCCTTTGGTACAAATAGGCAGACAGAGATCCTGTTACTTTTATATAAGGATAATAATATAAATGAAAGATAAAAAAATACTGGGATATTAAAATAGAAGATACTCCATTATTCCATGATCCATCCAATTATGATCAACAATATTCCCCTTTTGATAGTAATATGATATGGTTCCATGATATTGTTTATTCAAATATACAGCATGACCCTCGAAAAAGTTTTTTTAAGCATCTGCAGCCCATATTTCTCAATGAATTTTTAAAAAAATGTATATGTCCTTGTTCTCTGAAGATTTCCACATAAGTAGATATAAAAATATTTTTTTTACATCAATTAACAGCTGAGATTTTTAGAGCCAAAGTTTTGAAAAAGTGGCTGAGGAAAAAGTAACTTTTCAAGAAAAATGCTTTTTAAAAGTGAAATGACGTGTTTTTTTCATAATTTCAATACTTTTTATAAAACTTATATAAAGATGTTTCCAATAAATTTATTTCATGCTGAAAGCACTTTTTTCACTTGTTCTAAAAGGCATTTTTAGAATAGTGTAAATTGCAAAAACACCCTTACAGAAAGAAATTCTATAAAAAATAGTAGCAAATTAAAATTTTACATAAACAGAAATCAAACAATTTTTGTTTTATTCTAATAAGTTAAAAAACAAAAAAGTTACAGCTACAAACTTTTATTAAACATTTAACAATTTAAATGATTTTTATGTGTCTTTGTAGTAGTTTGTATAAGTGGGTGTTAATTTATTAGGTCAAATTTGCGCTAATCCTTTCCGGTCATAAGGATAAATTGGGGAGGGGTTCATTTAAGGTCATGTTAAGAAGGGGATATTATAAGGATTATGGGTAAATGGTTATTAGAAAAATGCATTCAATAAAAGGGGGGGGGGGGCGCGAAAGTGACACTTTTTGAAACCAAAACTAAAAGTCAACAAAGGAACTCAACTAAAAAAAGAGTTACAGGTCTAAGATTTTTCATGGCAGTTGCTTTATAGGGGTAGAATATGGAACTGTGAAGAAACGGCGGCGAAAACCGCCGTTTCCCGCCGAATTTTTTTTGCCTTTTCTCGGCGGTTTTCGGCGGTTGCGACGCCGTTTCTTCACAGTTCCATATTGTACCCCTATAAAGTAACTGCCATGCAAAATGTCAGACCTGTAACTCCTTTTTTAGTTGAGTTCCTTTGACTTTTAGTTTTGGTTTCAAAAAGTGTCACTTTCTCCCCCCCCCCCCCCCCCCCTTTTAAAAGTATTTTTTTATATGTAAAACTAAAATTTTTTAATGCAATAAAAAATGTATAAATTGTAAACTTGCTCTTCTTTCTTATTTGTTTTTTAACTGGTTGATAAAAAGTAATATACTAATAAAAAACTAAGAAATATTTAGCAATATCCAGTTTCTCAAGCACTTTTTCCAAACTTTGGCTTTAAAAATCTCGGCTGTTAATTGATGTAAAAAAAATATTTTGATATCCTTTGATGTAGAAAATTATAGAGAACAAGTACATATGAATCTTTTAAAGGGAGTGTGAAGCTAAAAATTTCTGTTAATATACGTAAAGAAGAGTATTTTTAAAAGAACATTAACTAAAAAAAATATCTGAAAGTTCCTTGTATAAAAAAATATTGACTTTTTAAACCCGAAAAAAACCCATTGGGGAAGGGAAGAAAATTTTTTTAAGCGGCTTTGACTACATTTTTACTGTTTAAATCTATTTCCAATGACAATTTAAATATAAAATGTAGTTTTAAAGTTTTCCTAACAGTGTCTAATCTGTAATGTGATATCAAATTTTTATTTAATTGTTTTGTTACTGTGTAATTGTCGATAAATGAAGTATTTTAAAATGGAAATTATCTGGATAATGTCTATATTAGGCTAGTACTTCCACAAACATCCTTATACCAATTTATAGAATTGATAGAATTTGACAAATTTCTCCTGAGTATTTTTTCCGTTTTTATTTTAGTTACTTATCATAGTATAAAAGAAAAAAAGTTTGTTTTTCATAGTCTTATACTGCTGTAATTATATTTATCGCAAAATAGTTTGATAAAAATGAATAATTACTTATGTTTTTTTACAAATAATCATTTGGGTATGGGTTAAAAATTTTGACTGATATTTTGTCCATCTACCTCTCTCCACAGATCAATTTGTAGCAGCTGATTTTTGTTATTGTTTTACTTATGTATCAATCGACAATCATATCTAAGATTTGAAAGTTCTATGTTTTATATATATATCCGAGTTTGTTTCATATGATAAAATGATTTTTTAGAGTAAAATGAGCTTTTAAAAAATATTAACAACAAAATTAGTAAATGCAGAATACCTTGTTCAAAACTATAAGTCGTACAAACTAAAATTGGAAAATGTAGGAGGGCTTTCCTTATATATTTTCGAAGAATCAGGATTAATAGTTTATATTCGTATATATGTTTAGGTACAATAAACAAAGCGTATCCAATCCATTCTAATGTGACCATTTCCAGAAAAAAAAGTTAATTAAGGCCAATCAAGTGAATTATAATGATTTTATTTTACGTTTTTTGATGCGATTATGTTGTACTCTTATACCATATTAAAAATAGTAGGTATAGCTAGACGACAATATCTTTTTTTCGCAACATTTGTCATGTTTAATTCATTATTAATTATACAAGAAATGTGGTTTCGCCAATTTATCAAGTCAATTAAGTCAAGCTACGCCCCTTACTCTTGCCTATTAATAAGACTAGAATATGTTTAATTTTACATTTTAAAATTTCAGAAATAAAGAATATGAATAACCACTAAGTTGAACCACCTCCGTATTTCTTTAATTTGTGAAAGGTAAATATTTGATACAGTTTGAGCTGAAAGCCAAAACACGTCCGCTAGTGGCTTGTAATAAATATGGGTTTATTTTTTATTGATCAAAATTGTTTGAACATGAATATGTAGAATGTTTACTTATTTAATGTTTTTTTGGGGGGGAGGTAATTTTTTTAACAGGCGATTTCTCTTGGGAGTGTGGTGGTACCCTCCCCCAAAATACTTATAAACCTTCCTGGAACCTATCAAAAGCTACCCTGTTAAGGAGAACCCAATCGGTTCAGTGGTTAGCAAGATCCTTCAGTGCAGACAAACAACAAACATCCTGTTACTTTATTAGAAGGATTTAAGTCAATCATGTTTAAAATGAATTAACATCACATTTAATTAGTGGCGTACATGGAGTTTTGCGAGGGGTTTGTGAAGCGCAATTGAAAATTTGCCTCCTCCTTATACAAAAATCGATGGGGCTAAGGTACAACAGACAACAAATAGGTGTATTTTTGGTGTCAGGGGGTTGCCTACGCCCCCCTATATGTCCATCCACCCACTCAAAAATCAAGTGTCCTTGAATTGAAAAATTAATGTGCGGATTGCGCAATTTTTTTTACATTTCATGGGGTGTATCCAGTCCACCCCCACTTAATTTTGACTGGGGTTGGAAACAACCCCTTTCTGCACGCCTGTGATTTTATTGAAAAAACGAATAATTAAGGAGTAGATAAACTTCTGAATAAAATACATGTTGGCCTTCAAAATTAAATCAGCCCAAACTTGACATTTACATTGTCTTCAAACTACCTAATAAAACTATATTTTTTTGTTTAGACGACGTGGACAGTGATATCTAGACAAACTGAAGCTGATGATACAAAATCTAGAAGCGTACAGTCAATAAGAAAGATGTTCGATGGTTCAATTATGACAATCTCAATTTTATATTAGTACTTTTTTCTGTTCAATGATGACAACTCGAGGGGGAAGGTATTTGTGTTACTTCTGAAACATAAACTTATTCAGCTTACATTTCTTGGTGTCAAATGCGATTGCACGCCTCTGCTATTGGAAATTTTTTTTCTGTTGACATTAAATCCACATGTATGACTGAAAGTGGACTACAAAAGCCAGTAATTTTAAGGCTTGCTTCTTTTAAATATAGTTAAATTTACGGAAAAAAGCATGACAACAACCATAAAAGCTAATGGACCTATGAAGCTTCTGGTGATTATTGTAGAGTTGCTACGCATTTTAAAATTTATATATAACGGTAACAGATATTTGATTATTACTAACCCGCCACCGTGGCGCAAAACACATGCACTCGTCGTCGGGGAAATAATAGGTTCTATTCTCAGCATAACACCCTATCATAGTTAAAGACGTTAAAATGGCTCCTTCTGCTGCTATGACAGGTGCACGACATAAATAGTTAGAGTAGGGGGAATGCCTTAGCCCAAAACAGGCGCAACTCATTACCATGCACAGTTAGGATTTACTAGATTGGACCCTTCACAACTCAATTAAGACGCATGGTTTTAAAGGTGCATGGAGAGGTCTAGAAACTGAAGCGACACCAAGCCCCCTCGAGGTCTTCCACAGATATTATTATGACAATTTTATAACTATTCTAACATGCCTAAATAAACAATAGTGGTATCCACAGACTGACCCTTATTGTAGAAGAGTTTCTTTTTTAAAAATAATTTGGCACTATAGTCACTATACAAGCCTAACTTGTGATTTTTTTGTTTTATATGTATATATATTTATTGATATTATTTTCATAAAACATTAGTCCAGTCCATATTTTTTCATTCATTTAACTAACAACACTTTCTTTGCTTCTTGCAATGTATTTGTACATGTATATAAGTGCAGTCCACTTTCTAGTAGATATTCAAATAATAAAAATTTTTTAATGTCCAGAAACAATAGAAATATTTATATTCTGATTTTTTGTTAAATACACTTTATGAAAAGATCTAATTTTGTAAAGGGATAGTTGTATGAAGTGCATTTCAGAAAAAAAAATTTCAAGCAAAACTTACAAATATACCATCAAACATTCTTAATTTTGTATTACACTAAATAACAAGCGATTAGACATCACTAAATTAGTAGTCATGCTGTTTTGTGAAAATAAGCTAGCTATATAAATTGCATGTATCTCAAAAATACTATTTTTAATTATTATATTTTAAAAACTACGTGGTAATGCCATATAGATGTAGTTTCAACCATTGACCAGAAAAAATATGCAATTCACTAAATTAAGTTCAAATGCATTTCGTGCAACTACCCCTTTATCTTTCTTTTAATTTTACCTATAATATCATGGAATTACTCATTTAAATTTTGTAAAAGAAAGTGTGATTATGGACTATGTTTGCATTTTCATATTATGTTAAAACTGTGATATATATTAATTTATTTATGTCTATTAATAAAATAAATTTTTTAAAAAAATTCTTGATCTATACATTCTATACCTAAATCAATCAAGCCCAACTTGTAAGATTTAACATATCCAACTTCGAAATTATTAGATATAGAAAAAAAGTATAACACCATCCATAAGTAGCAAAGCCAAAAAAATCAAGGAATGTACTAACATCTTCACTGAAGATGTCACCAGTTTACCTCCAGTAGCAGCTGAGATGATCACAAATACCCAGTAGCATTATGGACTGACTGACAGATAGACAAAAGGGAATTCTAGAATATCTTTGATACAAATAAAATCAAATACTTAAAATAACCCGACACTTAACCTCCAAATGACTTGAAAAGGTAAAAAAACAGTAACTAAAATAAATACCTAGTTTTTATGAAAACCGATGCCTGTTTGAAATGAAACAAGAATGACAACATCCATAAAAGCCAAGGTCTTAATCAGTAGGATTAACATTATACCTTATTGTTAAAGTAATCAGTATTAAAATATCAGATAAATAGGATAAATTAATAAAACCAAATTTGTTGTCAAAAAAGGTTAAAATCAACATGTTTAAATGGACGTATGGACATTCCAGTGACGAATATAGAGTTGCTACGCTTTCAAAATCATACCTTACTATTTTAGGAGTCTTAATTTGAAATTGATAGGGTAATTCTAACATGTCAAAATTAACGAAATAAGGTAACCATTAAAGACGTAGGTATAGCTCAAAGTTATAGAAAAGCTTCGCTTTTAAAAAGATTGCTGTCCTTTCGTGTAACATACAGAAATTATATTCTAAAACTTTATATCTAAACAAGTTTAATATCAATAAAAAGAAACCTTGCACTCTAAAATGACCTCAAAGTTATTATATAAAAAGGATGATAAAATCTATAAGGCGAAGCTCTGAAATGGAGAACATTATCACTTGTAAAGTGTCAGAACTGAATAAGCATAATATTCATGTAGAAGTCTAACAAAATTGTAAGTAATTGTTATGATTCGCATATTATAACTATATATCTTGTTGTTATAGGAATCAGTATTCCAAAAACCAGATTATTATCCCTTAAAAAGGGGGGGGGGGTAATGCAACCATCTCGTAATCAATGCGTAAATGGTACCTAGAATCCGAATTTCTCGATGAAATTTGGAATTAATAATCCTTTGTAGAACTTTTTTCCCTAAATCGAATAAAAAGTTGTAAAGTAACGGCTGGCGGCTCAGCCTATAAGTCGGTTTTTGGCTAATTTCATGGCAAATCCATCAGTAATTACATAGGATTAACTTTTTGAATGATTGAAATGATACTATTGGCATTTAATAGCTTCTACCAGTCGTTTTCAGTCGGTTCTAGCTGTAACAGCTGGTACTAGAAATTTTTAAAAGTTTATTTGTATTATTATCAATAATTTTCCCCTAAAAACAGCTGAGCAGCCGTTGGTTTAGGGAAAATAGACCTACCAAGGATTAATCATGCCAAGTTTCAAAACGAAATTCGGATCCTTGCATTGATAACAAGATGGTTGCATTAACTCCCCCCCCCCTTCCCTTTATTGCCAGAAAAGTAAAAAATCAGCATGTTTTCAATGGATCTACGGACTTTCTGGTAATGATTAGAGTTGATGTGCTTTCTAAGTCGTACCTTACAGTTTTAAGAATCATCATGCAAAGTTTGAAATCGATAGGACGATTCTAACCTGTTTAAATTATTCCAGACGGATAGGCGGACCGACCCTAATTATAAAAAGCTTCGCTTTTCACAACTAACCAAAACACGTTTGTAACTGTCCCTGACGTCTATCTTTAATAGAAGCAGAGAAAAAAATTCTAACTAAATTTTAGTCTCCATTTTCTGTTTTTCTCTAAACATACCTAGCTGAATGAGAGATGTTTCTTATCATAGTAGGTATTGAGTAGCATTGCTACTAAAA
Organism: Acartia tonsa; assembly: GCF_053477335.1. Taxonomy (NCBI): domain Eukaryota; kingdom Metazoa; phylum Arthropoda; class Copepoda; order Calanoida; family Acartiidae; genus Acartia; species Acartia tonsa. Next base: position 42,412,788 of record NC_137268.1, on the reverse strand, counting down.
AGCTAAACCTTGTAATACTAAATATTTTAAAAACAAGAATGACAACATTCATAAAAGCTTTGAAACAGTAGGACTAATGAACTGTGTCAGAACTGAATAAGTCAGAACAAAATTGTTGAAAATCAGCTTAACTACTGGATAATGTTTATGGACATACTGAAAATTTTAAGACATGATTATAGAGATGCTTAGCATATAACATTTTACTTTTTGTCCTAGAAATCAGTATTCCAAAAATCAGACCAATCGGATTATTATATCACATAAAAATTTGTTGATAAAAAGTTAAAATCTACATGTTTAAAATGGACACAATGACATACTGGTAATGATTAGAGTTGCTACGCTTTTAAATCTACAGGAATCACCATGCAAAGTTTGGAATTAATCAAAGTTATGACAATTCTAACATGCCTTAATTAGCGAAAAAAGATATAAGGACTGACCCTAATTATAGAAAAGCTTTAATTTTAAATACAAGTCAATTTGTTGCGAATGTTTTATATTTTAAATTCAACTAAAACAATAGGTAAAAGACATTCACATTTTAAAAAATACAAACAGTATCTAGAAATTTTTGTTTAATTGTTAATCAGGTTTTCTTGCATTCTCGACGAAAGGTAGGAAGGTAACTTCTTTGACACCTGAAAAATAAAAAAATAAATAATAAAGAACATTATATCTGTTTGTTTGAAAAGGTCTCGCTAACTGATTAATAACTAATCAGGATTTCCTTTATCTTGAAGCTTATAAGAAGTCTGTGGAAGGTTCATAAGTTGATTTATGTTAAAAATGAAAAAACTGTGGACTTTTTTTGCTTTTTAAGCATGACCTACATACAGACGGACAAAAAATCAATATAAATATTTGAAATCTAGACTAAAAATTTTAGCTGTCTATCTTAAATAGCAGTTCAGTAAATAACATTTTTCCTTCAATAAGGTTTTTGTCATTTCAAGAATGACCAACAGACAGACGGACAAAATAATGTATAGATGCACATATATAATATGAATCTTCACTAAATATTTCAGCTATCTATCTTCAATAGCAGCCGAGAGACACACAACGCATGTTTTAGATGGACATACTGACTTTCTGTTAACGATTATAGAGTTGCTACGTTCTGTAAATTGTACCTAACTGTCATAAGAATCATCATGCAAAGTTTGAAATCGAAAGGATAATTCTAATATCATATGTTTTATCATTGTTTTATAATTATATTGGCGGCTATGCCCCTAGAGGCCTCCAGTGGTACTTTAAATGTTTGCTTTATATTAAAAACTAGCGGCTACGCCCCTAGAGGCCTCTAGTGGAACTTTGCATGTTTTTTTAACCTTATACTAAAGTAACAGGATGTCTGTGTGTCTGTGTATCTGTGTGTTTGTACCGAAGGATCTCGCTAACCGCTAAACCGATTGGGTTCTCCTTAACAGGGTAGATTGTCACATGTCACAGGAAGGTTTTTAACTATTTTGGGGGAGGGTACCACCACCCTCCCAAGAGAAATCACAATATATCGAAAAAAATTGAAATATTTCCGCCACATAGTGTCGCTAGCATAGTCGCGCTAGCTTAGTCGCGCTGCGTAGACTCATGAATTTAACAATTGATAATATAGACAAGTTATTTCTCAAATTAGATATTTAAAATAAAAAAAAAACATTTAAAGGCCACTAGAGGCCTCTAGAGGCGTAGCCGCTACTGCTAGTTTAAAATATCTAAATACAGAAATAATTGGTTTATGTTTCGTTGGAGTCTCTTTTTCGGGAGGGGTAATTTTTTCTAGGGGCGATTTCTCCTGATAGGGTGGTGGTACCCTCCCCCAAAATAGGTATAAACCTTCCCGGGACTTATGAGAAGCTACCCTGTTAAGGAGAACCCGATCGGTTCAGCGGTTAGCGAGATCCTTCGGTACAAACACACACAGACACACAGATATAGACACACAGACATCATGTTACTTTAGTATAAGGATATGTCTATGTTGCGTTTGACGTTTATGTAGGCATTGAACTCTCTTTCTAAAATCAAGAATGTAAAAAAAATTAGATTTTTTGTGATTTTTCTTGGGAGGGTGTGGTACCCTCCCCCAAAATAGTTAAAAACCTTCCCGGGACATATAAGAATATACCCTGTTAAGGAGAACCCGATCGGTTCAGCTGTTAGCGAGATCCTTCGGTACAGACACACAGACAAACATCCTGTTGCTTTAGTATAAGGATATAATATTGAATGGATTGCCGTGTAACAAACACACATACAAACATTTTGGGTACCGATATTTTTGGGCCATTTAAATGACGAGGGAGCATTAAAACATTTAATTATCTAGAAGTAAGAATCAAAATACATTTTGTTCCCAAAATCTTGTTAGCGGTTTATATGCAACTAGCGGCTACGCCCCCTAGAGGCCTCTAGGGGCACTTGAGGAGGGGGGAGTCGAATTTGATAACCAAATTTCTCGTATTCATTCGAATCCGGTGGATAGGAACCGGTTCTCATCCATACGAAAAAACTATGTCTAGCATCGTATTATATCCAGTTTTCTACGAAAATAGAAATGTACAGTTTTTTTAGCCCGTGCCTTCGGCATCTCGGGGCTAAAAAACTGGTTTAAATCTTATAATTGTACATTCTATATCCGCGGAAAGCCGTTTATAATACGATGAAAGAAATAACTATTCTTATCTTAGATTTTAAAAGAAAAATTTTAAAAAACATTTTGGGGGGTTGAATCTTTTTTTTTTGGGTGGGGGAAGGGGTGCCCCTCCCCCCATTATTTTTAATTTTAGTTAAAAAGAAGTAAATTTTTTTTTTGGGGGGGGGTGTCCCATCCCCCACAAAAAATAGTTATAAACCTTCCCAGAACTTATGAGAATCTACCCTGTTAAGGAGAACCCGATCAGTTCAGCGGTTAGCGAAATCCTTCGGTACTGACACACAGACAGACAAACTAACATCCTGTTACTTTAGTATAAGAATATGAGGGCAACCCGCAACTGCCTTTACTTTTGTTTTATTTTTCGAAATCTATAATATTAATAGGATGGAGTACATGTGTGCGTCCGAAACTATTTTGGGCTAGGGTTACACAACTCTCTATTATTCCTCCCCCCCCCCTTTTTTTTACTTTTAATTTAGTACAACTAAAAATGAAAATGTCAAGAGGTTGGACTACCCCTTCCCCCCCGAAAAAAAATAACTGCTGATAGTTTTGATTCACAGAAGATATTTTTTGTGATGCTTATGTAAATTCCAGGCTGCATGTCTGTGTCTGTGCATTGTAGAAGGAAGATGGGCGTTTTACTACAACCATCCTAAGAGAATTCGCCAAGGCCAAGGCATTCCCCCTACTCTAACTATTAATGTCGCGCACCTGATATAGCAGCAGTAGGAACCATTTTTAACGTCTTTAGTTACGAAGCGGTGTCGGGCCGAGATTCGAACCTATCACCTTCCCTGCGACGAGCGGATGCGCTACGTGTTGAGCCAAGGTCGTAGGTTCTTATTTCTCTAGTGAAAGTTTAGAACTCAATATAACACTGGTATATAAGGAATAATATGATCAGTTTTTGTAAATGCTAAAACATTGGGGGGGGGGGGGGGATAAATTCTGACACTTATGCGTAAACAGTGATTATAGACTATAGACTTTGTCTTTTGGGTCAGAGGATAGATTATTTCACAAGTTTCCTTTTAGTTTGTTTTTTTTAAAGAAAAAAAATTGTTTTTGGCCTCCAGGTTCAGGTACTGCAGGTCTCCTGGTTGATTCTAGACAGTTTTAAAAAATTTCAAGATAGAAAAAAATTTAATTAACAGAAGTTGCTACTTTATGGATGGTATAAACTAATTTGAAGAAAATTTTGAAATCAGGCTTCAGGTTCAGATTCTACACGCCTCCATGTGGATCCTGGACAGGTAAAATTTGAAAATTTTTACTTTTAAAGTTATAACAAAACTTATTTAACAAAAGTGACTTCTTTATGGATGGTATGAACTAAATTGAAGAAAATTTTTAGTTTTAGGTACTGCAGGCATTTAGGTTGACTCTGGACAGGTAAAAATAAAATATAGTTCTAACTTTAAAGGAACATATTTTAATTTTTTTACTTGTCCAGAATCAACCTGGAGGCCTGCATTACCTGAACTTGGAGCATGATTTTATTGTTTTCTTCAAATTAGGTAATACCATCCATAAAGTAGCAACTTTTGATAAATAAGTTTTGTTCTAACTAGACATTTTATTTTTACCTGTCCAGAATCAACCTGGAGGCCTGCAGTATTAAACCTTGAGCCAGATTTCAAAACTTTCTTCAAATTAGTGTACACCATCCATAAAATATCAACTTTTGTTTTGTTCTAACTTAAGTAATAAAAAATTTCAGTTTTCAGATGTCCAGGATCCACCTGGAGGCCTGCAGTACCTGAACCTGGAGCCTGATTTCAATTTTTTTTTACTTAGTTCATATAAGCCATAATGAAGCCATACAAGTTTTTTTTTCTAAATTTAAAAGTAAAAATTAAAATTTTCTTAGAAGGGGGGGTCAGATGTGCCACTTTTTAAAAACTAATAGCAAAATGCGCATGATCTGGGCACATAAAAGAGTTACAACTCTAAAATTAGGCACAGCAGAGGCTTTTGTGGAGAAAAATATGCAACTGTGAACAAACGGCATCGAAACTGCCACTCCTGCCAAAAACCGCTGTTTCCCACCAAATTCTTTAATTGCCTTTTTTTGACAATTTTCAATCATCTGAGGTAAACTTTTCTTCCAAAAAATTTCCCTTATATTTTTACTTGACACTTTTAATTTGAAATGTTTGAAATATTACAAGTGTTACAAGCAGCATTGTGGAGCCATTTGATTTTGATGTGGCTCCGGTTCCGGCTCTACGGAGCCGTCTGTGATGGTGGCGGCTCCGACTCCAACCTAAAATCAAGAAAAACTTACAATATTTTAAAAGTTCATTTTTTGATAAAAATGGACTTGAAAAACTTAATAGGGGCATTTGCACATGACAAAACAGAGTTACCAAATCATAATTTATAAAAAAAGTCTCTTTATTTATCTAGTCCAGAGCTGTTTTTAACAAAAATTATGGCTCCAGCTCCGGCAAAATAGGGCAGCTCCCGGCTCCGGAACACTGGTTACAAGTGTTGAAAAAAAAAGTTTATCTCTGATGATTGAGAACTGTCTAATTTGGCAAATAAAGGTAAACAAAGTTTGGTGGGAAACAGCGGCTTTTGGCAGGAGTGGTGGTTATGTCGCCATTTCTTCACAGTTCCATATTGTTCTCCACAAAAGCAACTGCTGTGCAGAATTTTAGAGCTGTAACTCTTTTAAGGGCTGAGATCATGGGCATTTTACTTTTGGTTTCAATAAGTGGCACATCCCCCCGCCTTAATTCATACCATCCATAAAGTAGCAACTTTTATTAAATAAGTTTTGTTTTAACTTGATATTTTTTTCATCTTTCCAGAATCCACCTGGAGGCCTGCAATACCTGAACCTGGAGGCCAAATCCAAATCTTTTTAAAAATAGGAAAACTTCCTACAAAAAGGAAATTTTTGTAAAATAACCTATCCTCTCACTCCAAAGACAAAACTTATAATCACTGTTTACGCAAAGTGTTAAACCTTACCCCCCCCCCCTTATTTGATAAAGATAAAGGGTAGTTTCAAGAATTGCATTTAAACAAAAAAAATATTGATTTGAATAATTTTTCTTTGTCATCTAGAGGCCTCTAAGTGCATTTGAAAAAATTATAGATAGGTTTCCACTGATATTAAAAAGAAAAATTATAAGATTAAAACCAGTTATTCAGTTTTGTTGAATTAATAAAACAGATATGTTAATCTTATGATTTTATTTTAATACGTAGGTATACATAATTTTTCATCGTATTATAGATAGGTTTCCGATGATACCTATTAAAAAGAAAAATTGTAAGATTAAAACCAGTTAGGTAGTCAATTTTGTTAATAGTTACTGGTAAGCAGGGTTTCGGAGCCGGAGCTGGGAGCAGCAACATTTTGGTGGAGCCGGAGCAGTATTTTTCGTTAAAAACGGCTCCGGCTCCAGATCAGCTAAAAATGATTTTTTAAAGTAATATTATAAATTGCCAACGGTCTATTTCTATATAAGAAACGGAAAAACTATTGTTACTTAACAAATAGACACACATTCTTCTACTTTTTATATAGCTTTAACCAAATAAAAGCAAAATATTTTATATTATTTATTTCATTTTATCAAATTCAATAATGAACAAAAATGATATATTAATTTTACGGTAGGAGCCGGAGCCGTATTTCCAAATACGGCTCCGCGGAGCCAGAGCTGGAGCCGCATAAAAATTATACGGCTCCGACACCCTGCTGGTAGGTTAATCTTATGATTTTTATTTTGATATTCGTGGAAAATTATCTATAATACGTTGGCATACATAATTTTTGAGTATCGTTTCTAATCTAGCGGAGATTATTTGGTTTTGAAGCCATACTTTTTTTCCTAAAAAACATTTAAGCTTGGGAGAAGTCGTTTATTTTAAGGGGCGATTTCTGCTGTAAGGGTGGAAGTGTCCTTTCTCAAAATAGTTATGTACCTTCCATGTAACTTTGATACAAAAGCTCCACTGAAAGAAGAACAATATTGGTTCACCGTTTAGCGAGATCCTTTGCTAAACACACAGACAAAAAGTATAATAGCTAGTTTTTTTTAGCTTCTCATTTTGCTAACCACAGAACTGATCGAGCTACACAATTTTCCGAGCCAAACTGATAGTTAGATAATGTCACTTAAAACAGTACATAAACTAAATAATTTTCAATTTTCTTAACAGCTGATAAATGTTACTCGAATATTCTCTCTATTAAAAAAGTACCTGTAGGAGTCACAAAGCTGCTAGGAGGCAAATTTCAGGGGAAAAATCATCATTCTTGATCTTGTAGTTACAATTCTAAATATTTAGACAATGTAATTGATGGTATAATGACGCATTTCATTACTCACCTCCCCCCCACCCCCCAAGGAGTATTTTTAAGTAAATATTTCTTAAATTTATCTATCGCGTGAGTGAGGGATGGTGAGGGGGGGGGAGAACGCCCTCACCAAAGAAGATTCTTAAATAGGGGAGGGTATGGACTCGGAGGGTATCCCCCCCACCAAAAAAATCTATGTATTAAGAACTCGGAGAATATTTTAGTGATATTAATTAAGAGCAATTAAAGAAATTATATTAATACCTTAATTAAAGCTTAACTAGGGAAGAAGCTAAAATAGTCAACATCCGAGTGATGTGATTTCTGAACTGCATTTTGTCTGAAAATTAAATACTTTGTAAAGAATTTCTGACAGAAAAACACTAAATGAAAATCAACCAAACTCCCCCACAAATATCAATTACGTACTTGTGGTGGGATGGGGAAGTCGACCCCTCCTCCCATCCCACCCTCTTAGTAAATTTTGGTTTAAATTAAAAACAATTTGAGAGGGAGTATTTTTTTCTATGGACAATTTATCTTGGGAGGTTGGAGATACCATCCTCCAAAATAGTTGTAAACCTTCCCTTGACATATAATAATATTCACTGTTAAGGAAAATCATGATGAGGGCTTCACAATATTCTTCACTACAGAAAAAAAACTTACTACATTATATACTAGGATGTAATTAATGCATTAACTAATAATTCTTTTTCAGCCGAGAGACATAACCACTTAATCCATTATCGGCGCCGGTAAAATTAAAATAATATGAAAATCAAGTTCAATTGAAATTAATCTAGATAAAAATCAGTTGGGCATACAAGAAATTGTACTCTACATGATATATTTTAATGCCCAAATAACAGTAATTCAGGGTCACCTTAATAAATATACTCCTTCCCATCCTGTGTGCCCATTATAACCTCGGGAATGGCAAAAACGTAAAAAAACACAGGTCAATTAATATGATAACTATGTACGACGTACGTTGAACGTTCTACTATATTACTAATTTTGCTTAAATAGAAAAACTTTCAGAAACAATTACAAACGTGTTGTTTATTTTATATAATTTTCCAGTCAGCTGTTATATTGTCTGCTTCAAATTAATGGAGGGGAAGTAATGAAAAAAGGGAAGAGTGGAAATACTAGACTAACCTATTCCGAACCTAGAAAAGAGTGAATATATGTGTCACAGTAGAATTGTGGTGTCAATTTTGTTATGTAATTTTAATGGCTGATTTGAATTTCCAAAAAGAACATGACTTATTTCATCAATTTCTCTGTGCCTGGTTCATATTTTAATGAATAATTTACATCTACAGATAGCTTAACTGTTAGGAAAAGTCAAGAACTATGCGAAAAAGTTTAATTTTAGCTATAATGAGAGAAAAAAGCAATTTCATGCACATTTTATAGAATACGGAAAATTTCTTCCTTTCCCCGTACCTTATAAAAATCGGCGGAAAAAGCCGTTTTTTAAGCAAACAAAAGCGCGTTTTGCTCTATCTGTGAGATATTATGAATGAGATAATGTTAAGATTTGATATTAAGATGAGAAAAATTCTCGTTCACAGTCCCTTTAATATTTTATTGAGAAATATAGGCTGCAGATGCTTAAAAAAACTTTTTCGAGGGTCATGCTGTATTTTATTGAAAGATGGAAAATAGATGTTCTGGCTATCCAACTATCTATCTTTATGTTTAGGGTGCCATGTAACAACTTGTTTGATAGTTTCAATTCAGATATATTATATGGGAAGATGGGAGTCCTAGCTATCTAACTATCTATCTTTATATTTAGGGTGTCATGTAACAACATGTTTGATAGTTTCAATACAGATATATTATATGGGAAGATGGGAGTCCTAGCTATCTAACTATCTATCTTTATATTTAGGGTGCCATGTAACAACATGTTTGATAGTTTCAATACAGATATATTATATGGGAAGATGGGAGTCCTAGCTATCCAACTATCTATCTTTATATTTAGGGTGCCATGTAACAACATGTTTGATAGTTTCAATTCAAATATATTATATGGGAAGTTGAGAGTCCTAGCTATCTAACTATCTATCTTTATATTTAGGGTGCCATGTAACAACATGTTTGATAGTTTCAATCCAAATATATTATATGGGAAGATGGAAAGTGGATGGAGGTCTTTTTAAAAGGTAAAACTGTAAAATTAAAATATTTAATAACATAATAAACTTTTTTTCCATGTAATCTTAAGGTTGTATGGTTGTTGAGTATTGCTTTCAAAAATTTTCAGTACAGCTTCGAAACCGATTAATATCCTCTGGTTTAGAACCAGTTCTGAGCCTTAATAAAGAATCATGTATCTTATCGTTTTACGGATTATAATTTTCTATGAATAAAAATGGAAATAATCTTATATGTTATTTTCCGCGAAAAGCTGTTTTTAATACGATGCTATTCTGGGCATAAATCTTCAAGGAAATGGCCGTGAATTCGGGGTCTGTACTCTGTAGTCCAAAACTCTGCAGTCGGTACTTCGTTTTTACTCAAATGTACTTCTTTTTACCAGGATCTGGAGGTTGATATTGAATGATGTGCTATCCCTGTTGATGGGACACTGGAGAGCTCTGAAACCAACCTATCCAGGAAGATTATTTCTTATGCTCCTGTTTAATATCATCAACTGGGCACTCACAGCATTTGGGGTAAGATTAACCTTTATATTTTAATTGAAGGAGGTTTGCCTTAGGCAATATATGTTAGTATGACCTCTTGTTGGATAGAAGGTGTCGGGTTCAAATTGGAATAATGTGACGTCTCGTCATACTGTAAACGTTTAAAGTTATACTGCTTGTTGGTGGGGGAGGTGTGGGGTTCAAGTACTTTAACCCATTGTCTTTTATTTAGATAATTGTGATAGCCCAGCATGATGGTGACTTTGCCAGTTTTCTGTTGGGTGTCTTCATCACAAATCTCATGCTCTACACATGTTTCTATATCATCATGAAATTGAGGTACGACAAACTTACAAACTTGATTTTTAGAAGCGAAGCTTCTCTTCAACTGTGGTTTGTTCTTCTATTTTAAGTTTTATATCATTCTACAGCTTTTCAATGAGATATAACAAAATCCGTCTTTTTTAACATTTTTATCTCATAATAAATAGGTATTTTTTAACATTTATAACATTTATTGATAACAATCACATTTTAACCGAGTAGGTAGTACTTATAAAAGGGTTCTGTATGTTAAATTTTTAGGCATTATAAATGATTTTGACTAGAAAATAAAATAAATATTTATTATTTAAGGTATGGAGAACGAATTTGCAGACAGCCTTTGACTTACATTCTTCTAGCTAACCTTTGGTACGTTATTTTGTTTATTTATTCTCTATTTAATAATAAGTCTATTTATAACTCTAAACGGCTGTCCTCGCGATCGAGCGTATTTTTTTTGTCTGCTCCGAATAAAAACCGCGATTTTCTCTGCTGCTTTGAAAGATAGACTACTAGATTTTTATAAAGATTCCTTCATTATGTCCGCTTGTCCATCCAAATTGTTGAGGATTTGATTCCTTATTTGCTTAGCTTTCTTGAAAATTTTTTTTACCTTTATATATTTCTGTTCTTTGCAACATATGGACATTTTCTTCCTTGTTATAATATTATTTGTCTGTTATTTACCTTAGCTACTATATTTTCCTATTAGAAGAACCATAAACAAACAAACAGACAAACATCCTATTAATTTATTTTAACTATTTAATGTTTAGTTGGGCTCCTGCAATGTATTTCTTCCTAAACAAGTCAACAACCTGGAACCTGGCGCCTGCTCAGTCCAGGCATTATAATCAGGTACAGTCCAGTCGGACAGGCAGATGGATTTGAAACTTGGAGGGAGGAGACATTGGATTGTAAAGTCTCCCCGCAGGGTTAGTTATAAAGGGAATTTTTTAGAAAGAAATCATGGCCTCGAATGATTCCATATCGTCTTATTTGGCGATAAATGTAAAAAAAGCGACGGTGACAACAGATATTTTTAAAAGATATTTTGGCACTGCAGCAGAAGCTTAAATCCGAAATTAGCTCACGTTGGCTCTAAGGTGAAAATACGACGAAACCCGCACCTTCGTTTTCTTTCCATGATCCCATATTTTTACATCAAAAAACATCTACAAACTAAAAATTTACAAAATTATTCATGTTTATCATTATGTAACAGTAATTAAGTAATTTGCAAGGACTCAATTGAGTAAATGACAGGGTTTAAACTTTTATACGTTGGCTTATTTTTTTAGAAGATCCTAATATTAAAAATACAACGATGACAACATTCAGAAAAACTTTTCAAATTATATTAACAAACATTTCCTCACATTTTTTGGATATTATGAATATTATTTTATCATCGAAACAAAAAATCATTTACTGTAAAGTAATTAATAGTTATTTCTCGCATCGTATTATAAACAGCTTTCCACGGATATAGAATGTAAAATTATAAGATTAAAACCAGTTTTTTTAGCCCTGAGGTGCCGAAGGCAATGGCTAAACAAAATGGTTTTAATCTTGTGAGTGTACATTTTTATATTCTTAGAAAACTGGATATAATACTATGCTAGACATAGTTTTTTTCGTATGGATGAGAACCGGTTCCTATCCACCGGATTCGAATGAATACGAGAATAGTTATTTCTCGCATCGTATTATAAACGGCTTTCCGCGGATATAGAAAGTACAATTATGAGATTAAAACTAGTTTTTTAGCCACGGGGTGCCGAAGGCACCGGCTAAAACACTGGTTTTAATTTTATGATTGTACATTTCTATATTCGTAGAAAGCTGGATATAATACGATGCTAGACATAGTTATTTCGTATGGATGAGAACCGGTTCCTATCCACCGGATTCGAATGAATACGAGAAAATTCATTATACCTATTAGTGATGTAATTACATTTTTATTTATTAGTTATATAAAGATATCTGTCTAGAAATATTTTTGTTAATAAAATAATACTTTTCGTGCAAGTCAAAAAATTAAGGAAAACTAAACCATAATGAATTTTTAATATTAAATAAAGAAGGGCTCGGCCAGCTAGGTAAGATATGGAATGGGAGAATCATTTGGAAAAACAGTTCATTATAAATATATTAAAATTCTTACACGACATATAAAAGAGTATGAATGTCTTTCTGTCTATTTCTACCATAAAGTCTTGCTATCTACTGGACCGCATTAGGTTATACTTTTCCGGGAAGCCAGAACTACAGAGCAAAAAAAAAGATTTGAACATGCTTATAACCTATACAAATCATGCATACCATTTAGCTCTTGGTATTGAAGTTTTGAGATCTTATTAGAAACACTCCCAACTACTTAACTATGTAAAATGACTCTCTTAAACACTTGGATTAAGGAGCTGATTTAAAAATGCGTGTTGTATCATGTGATATATGATTCATTGAACTTTAAAATTCTAATTTTTCCAGTGTTTTTCCTAATCAGCAAATTTTGGTAGTTTTAACTTTTTTTAACTCAAGGTTTATGCTTAATTGAATGGTTGGCCTACCTCCTCGCCAAATGGATTGAAACTTGCCCTGAATCAATACTAAGCATTGCTGCCAATTGTAGATTGCAACCTGCCGTTCCATTGCTGGATTAAAATATCAAAATCTCTCAATAGACCTTCTATATCATATTTATGGTCCTAGGACAAACGCTGGAGTGGATACTTATTACTTAACCTAACCTAACTACCTATTTTAAACCATATTTTAGGTTTTTTTAAATGCATAACCCATGCGGGGGGCTTTTTTGTATATTGATATCCTAACCTAACCTATGTAGAAATACTTACTTAAAATAATATTGTAACACTCTTGCGTTTGTCCACTCCGACGTTTTGGACTCCTGCGTTTGTCCTGGAACCAAATTATCATGTTTTGATTGGACACTGTTGAATTTTTCCTTCTGGGTTGGGCATTCAATAGTAATAATTACATTGCGGCCACACTTCAATAAACGTATCTTCTTGGTAGCGCTGCTACTTTGGACATGTTTTTTTGTTGTTGTTAGTTCTTAAAAACTTTTTTTTGTGATAGAATTTTAGTTCATAATGTCCATAAGAATGCGCAGCAATAATAATGGAATATTTTTATTATAAAAAATCATTATTTCGCAGATTTTCTTTAAAAATATATATAATACAATTTGAGCCTTATGTCAATGAACAAAAAAAGCTTAAAAGAAACGGTCAGTCAACTACATTCATACGGACAGACATCGATCTACTTTGCAGCATTATAGATTACGAATCGTAATTTTGAACACATTCAACCTTGTTTAATCACTTTGATAAAAATAATCAATTTCCAAGGCTTAATTAATGTTGAAAATCCAAGCACTTAATTATGTACCAACTTGTCATTAGTAGTTTTCTATTTGGATACTTTTTTATGAGCGCGCAGCTATTTTGTAATTTTAATTTTTTGGGGTTGGAGGTGTTCCACTCTACAATAATTAGCTTTTAACCACCACAGGACCAGTAGCTTCATCATTTGAAGAGTTGAGTCTAATCGGTTCAGCGGTTACCGAGATCTTAAGCTTCAGACTGACAGACAGACGATCAAACGTCGTTCTTCTTTGTATTATAGATTAATGCCCGTCTGTCTGACGTAAATTATTGACATATTATAACTTTCTTCTTTATTGAAAGATTTTTTAAGTTCATAGACTTAAAATTTCTTTATATTATATGAATATTCTTCCAAAAAATATTTTATGATCACTGATTTATAACCAATACCTGAGGTGAATTCTTAAAAAAACTTTTGCCTCACTAAAATCAGTTGAACCTTACTGATTTTAGGGGAGCAAACTGATTAAAGTGAGGCAATTTTTTTTTAAAGAATTCACATCTGCTTTCTTACATTGCACATTGGGGCAAATCAACCAAAAAGGGGATTTAATTATTTAGTACCCTTAAAATTCATCTCACAAAAATTTCATTTTATACTTTTTTGTTGGTAATTTAACAACAAACAAATTTGCTTTTATGTTTTTTTCTATCATTTGAAAGGAGCATGAAGATAAAGGTCATTTTATGAAGGTAGATAGAAAATTACCAGATTAACCCCTCCCGAAAATAGCCCCCCCTTACCCTATCCATCTATCTATCCATCAATCTATCCATCTATCTATCTATATATCTATTCATCTGTCTATCCATCTATCTATCCATCTATCTATCCATCTATCGATCCATCTATCTATCCATCTATCTATCCATCTATCTATCCATCTATCTATCCATCTATCTATCCATCTATCTATCCACCTATCTATCCATCTATCTATCCATCTATCTATCCATCTATCTATCCATCTATCTATCTATCCATCTATCTATCCATCTATCTATCCATCTATCTATCCATCTATCTATCCATCTATCTATCCATCTGTCTATCCATCTATATATTGATCCATTTATCTATCCATCAACTATTCATCTCTTTATCCATCAACTATCAATTTATCCATCCATCAATCTATACCTCTATCTACCCATCCATCTATCTATCTGTCTATCCATTTACTTATCCATCTATCTATCCATATCTATTCATCTACCTATTATTATGAAGGTAGATAGAAAATTACCAGATTAACCCCTCCCGAAAATAGTCCCCCCTTACCCTATCCATCTATCTATCCATCAATCTATCCATCTATCTATTCATCAATCTATCCATCTATCTATCCATATATCTATCCATCTGTCTATCCATCTATCTATCCATCTATCTATCCATCTATCTATCCATCTATCTATCCATCTATCTATCCATCTATCTATCCATCTATCTATCCATCTATCTATCCATCTATCTATCCATCTATCTATCCATCTATCTATCCATCTCTCTATCCATCTATATATCGATCCATCTATCTATCCATCAACTATTCATCTCTTTATCCATCCATCAATCTATTCCTCTATCTATCCATCCATCTATCCATCTGTCTATCCATTTACTTATCCATCTATCTATCCATATATCTATTCATCTACCTATCCATCTATCTATCCATCAACTATCTTGAATTTCGTGTTTAAAATGTCTAATTAGGGGTTTTGGTTATCAGAGCAATATGAGAATTTTTTAGTAGTGCAGCTCCCCTATCACTAGCTTTTTGGGCCCTTTAAAGTGTAACTAGGTTAATTGTAGTCCGCAAAGTGTCAAATTTGGGGTCATGGAATTAATTTCAGTAGGAGGGGAGGGGATGGTGTAAATGGGGGTGGATGGGGATCCTTATTTTAGCAAGCTACAAGTTTCACTTTATTTTTATGTTTAATAAATCCATTATAAATGTGGGCATGATTAACATAAATTTTTATTAACTAATATCTATATTTATAATGATATTATGATTCTTGTTTACTGTTTATATGTATACTAGCGGCTTCACCCCTAGCCTCTAGGGGATTTGCCCCAAGAGGTAATTAAACAAGGATGACAACATCCATGAAAGAAGCAAAGCTCTGAAATGGAAGGACAAACGAACATTAACACTTGTGAAGTGTCAGAACTGAATATTAATGCATGTCTATACAAAATTGTAATTAAAACTGATTAAATATATGTTACTGTTTAAGGACATACTGACGTTTTTAGGACTTGATTATAGAGATGCTTCGCTTATAACAATAGACGTTATTGAAATAGGAATCAGTATTCAAAAAATCAGATGAATAGGATATTTTTAACATTCAAAACCATTATTTATTGTCAAAAAAGTAAAAATCAGCTTGTTATAAATGGATGTACGGACTTTCTGGTAACGATTATAGAGTTGCTGTGCTTTCTAAGTCGTACCTAACTGTTGTAGAAATCAGCATGAAAAGTTTGAGATTGATAGGACAATTCTAGCCTGTTTAAGTTAAGTAAAAGAGTTAACTGTACCAGACGTACGGACGGACCGACCCTAATTATAGAAATATGACAAAATTGAGGGGGATTTTTATTTTTGAAAAAGATCTTTAAACAACCACAGGACCAGTAGATATATTCCCTGAAGAGTAGAATTCAATCAGTTTAGTGGTTAGCGAGATCTTAAGGGATGGGCGGACAGACAAACAGACATCAAGCTACTTTGTATTATATATTAACACCTAGGGATCTAAGGAACAAAACAATAACCGATTAATATGTACATCCCCAATATTGATACACATTTAATAAATACATATTTAATGAATTATATTACAAAATTATTTGTCTGTAGATGACAATTAGTGGTTGAAAAGTTTTGACACTCATCTTAATGAACCAACCAATAAAAAATCAATTAAATTTCCTGAAGTTCTTATGCTAACGAATATAAAAACGTTATTATAAAACTTTAAAGTTTGGGGACTAGTGTAATTAACAGTCCCCTCCCTTTCTAAATAAAACTGCTGACTTTAAACATGAATACCCTGTAACTACATAATTTAAAAACAAAGCATTACCAATAGACAGACTGATAGACTACTTGCTAATTCCAATTTAGAATGATTATAAGAACCTCATGTTATTTGCATATTAACTTTATCTTTCCGCAGTGAGGTAGGGGACATTGGGCTGTTTATAACACTAGTCCCCAAAGTTTTACAGTTGTGTGTTCAAACGTTTTAACTGCTAACTTTAATCTACACAAGGGGTAATTTTGTGTATTATCATTGGGGATGTACAACAATTTATTGACCTTTGTCTTATCCCTTTAGATCCCTGATATTTGTAATAATCTATAGAAACGATTATTTAGTTACATTAAAACATCAAACATAAAGAGGTTTAGATTTAGGTTTAGCAACCCCCCCCCCCCCTCTCCTCCCCATTATTTAGTGCTATAGAACATGAAAATATTTATTATTAACTTTAATTCTAAGTCAGAATAAATATTTCCCAATATGTCTATGTTTTTGTGTCTTTTATTTATTTGAATTATATCTTAAGTTTTGACTTTAAAAGCGCATTTAAACGCCTTTTCTTACAAGCTTTTCGTGCACCCACGTTCAGAAAACGGGCTAAAAACCCCTACGGGGGCGCAGGGGGGTAAATAAAACCAGTACTGGCGATTAAAATATGTCTTTGGGTAATCAAATATCGTTTTTGTTAGCCGGCGACACCCGGCGAAAACATGTTTCCTCTTACTGTCTTCTTAAATGTTGATTAAAAAACAAACAAATAAAAACTAAAATCTTGACTTCAACTAGAATTATTTAGGACTAATTTCTTCAATTTGTGTTTTTTTCTTTTATACTGTCAAAATATATGTAATGCATGACTCATCAGAAGTTATTTTGTCTAATTACGTTAATTCTAAGAGATTTTATAACACTTTTAAAATTGTTGGTGAAACACAAAAAGTATGCCTTTTTCTGTAAGAAAATTTTTGCATTTCTTGACTTCCATGCATTAGAATGCTTACTTAAAAAGCGTATTTTTACGATTCCTTTGAAATCTGATGTACATTGGGTATGATAATACTCATAGAATGTTTAAAACTTGATTTGGGGGTGGTGAATTGTTGCCCCTTGTTGCCCCTATGTGCATTGTATACCTATATATTTTTTTTTTACTGAATAATTGTTCCTGCATTTGATACTGCATGAAAAGTATGAGTTAGATGTGTATGAAAAAATTTTCTTCATTTTGGTTGGATGATTTTTCTTAAACTTTATTTCTTGTTACCAAGACGATCATTTTAAAAAGCGAATCTTTTTCATAAATAGGTTCGGTTCGTCCGTCCGTAACAGATTGCTCTTATCGCTAATTTATTTATGTTAGATTTGCTTTATCGATTTAAAACTTTGCATGATGATTCCTTGAATAGCTAGGTAAGATTTATAAAGCGTAGCAACTCTATAATCGTTATCAGAAGGTCCGTAACATGCTGATTTTTCACTAGAATAATAGAAGCTAGAAGCGAAGCCACTAGTTAATATTAAATTCAGATATGAAAATAATACATTTTGTTCCTTTAATTACTTCATTTATCACTATTTGAATGCTATTGCTCCACATATGTTCTATATGATATCTATATTTGACCGACAAACTGTATTAAGCACCTTAACACCAACTCTAAACCAGCCATAGTAATTGATATTTTAAGGTTTTAAATCCACCTTCCTTCATCTTTCATTTTCTCCCTTCCCATTTTCCCCTTTCTAGGAGCGAAGCTACTATTTTTTTACTTTTAGACTTAATACAAAAACTGTCCCTCTCCTGTGGGCAGAGTTACATATAGCTCACTTAGGGACGTTCTAGGGGGAGGGGGGAAGGGTAATCCCCCCCCCCCCTACAAAAATTTAATATTTAAATTTTACCCCCCCTCCTCCCCCCCCCCCCCCAAGAAAAGCTTGAACGTCCTTGTGCCAACTCTATTCTTCTTTGAGAAAATTTAAATTCATGTTTCACTAGCTGTTCTAGCATATATTTGTATTTCAGTCTAATTTGCTGGGTTTTTTTATTTTCCAATTATGTAAACTGTTAGTGTTAGTTTATGTACCTATTTCTTTTGTGTGTTGTCAACCTTGTTTAAAATTTTATCACCACGTAATAATCAATGCAATGAAGCATAAATGTTAATTTCCCCCTTTTTTCCTAGGCCTCACACGTGCCTTGCTTTCTATCTATAGTTCATATAATAGTATCTATCTATCCATTATTTTCTATTTTTTAACACTGTTAACAAATTTGTATTTCTCTTATTCTATTTATCTAACTATCGATTACGCCTCTAGAAGCCTTTATGGCACTTGAGTTGGATGGGTGAAAGGTATTTTTTTCTAATGGTGATGTCTCTTGGTAAGGTGGTGGTATCCTCCCCCCGAATAATTATAAACCTTTCCAGGATCTGACTTTGATACACACAGACAGACAAAGATCCTGTTTTACTTTTTTTTTGTAAGGATGTATCTAACAGATAAGTCTACCAAGAAAAAATTCCTTTAGTTACTCACTTTTTAAATATTGTTGATAAGTACTAAAAAATTTATGTGAAAAATGTAATGGTGTAAAAAATATATTGTTTAACATTCTGATGCTGAGATTTGGGTTAACTTTGCGCACAAAAAAAACTCACTACGTAGAGTCCCTGCGTTTTAAATGACGCAATAACCCCTATATTTTAGAGTAGCTGCGCTAATAATTAGTATAAAAATGACTGGTTATACAATGTTCAAGAAGCGTGCATGATTATTGATTACAACCATTCACGATATTCAATTAAAAATTAAATTGATAATGGAATAGTTTACTATTTTACAAGATTGATCTAGACTTTTCAAAATTTTACAAAGATCTTTATAAGGTCTTTAAGGAATATTATTATTATCCCTTTTGTACAGTAAATTATTGGTAGAACTTTGGACACATCAATATTCTCCCTTAAAATTCTATAATTGATTAATGACAAAAAGATTTTAAAATCCATCTGGGGGCAGAATAATTGACATTTTATTGCCTCCTCTCCTTCCCAGGAACAAAGTTAAACAAAAACTGAAACATTTTCCAGTTTGGCTTCAAAACCAGTTGTTATCTGCTGGATTGGAACCGGTTCTCATGCATATTGAGAAATCATGTATATCATCGTACTAAGTAAAATTTTCCACGAAAATAAAAAAAAACATAAAGTTGTGAATGCGCCCACAGCGATAGGGATTCTGATTGAAAAAAAAATTGTCTAAAACCATCCCAGGGCAATAGCCTGAAACCATCTTGGGACCTGTGTAAAGCGTCCCAAAATTTGTTGAACTCAGTCATTATTGACATCTTAAGCTTTAGACATAAAAAACCTTACTTCCTTTGGTATTTAATAGGATTATTAATATATTTCAATTTTCAGAGTTGCCGACTATTCCATTTCTACGACAACCATGATATTTGGCATTTTCTATCAGCATCAGCCCTCTTCTTTTCTTTCATGGTGAGTTGTTTAAGATTTACATATAGCTAAAAGAAACCACATAGGAATTTTAAATAAAATAGATACCTATAACATAATTTTGAAAACTGAATTACAATTATTTTCCTATTTTTACATCTACTATAAACATTTTAAAAAATATACAGCTTCTAAAAAAGGTAGGTGTTAGGAAGCTTAATTAAATAATGATTTTAATTTCTTCTTTTTTTTCTTTTTAATAGTTTTAAATAAAAAAACTTTTTAAATTAGCAAATAATTTTAAAATCCTTATACAAAAGTAACAGGATGTATTTCTGTATGTGCTAAAGATCTCGCTAACCACTGAACCGATAAAGATCTCCTTTACAATGTAGCTTCTTATTAGTCAAAAGAAGGTTTATAACTATTTGGTGGAGGGTAACACCACCCTCCTAAGAAAAATCACAAATAATGACCCCTTAAAGATTTTTTTGTTTAATGTAAAATTGAAAAAAAGGGGTGTGGGGGTCGACTTCACTGGGTAAATTTTGACTACTTTTTTATGTTTCACCATTAGACGATATAAACATGAATTACATTACATAATAATTTATGGGTGGCTAATTATACTGAATTTTAATTAATTTATTGTATCCTTTTTATCTTATTTTTTCCTATACACGGATATTAAATTATTTTTCTTTGGAATTTCCATTTATTCAATTGATGTATTTTAAATTGTAGTCTCTACAAAAGACTAACAAATAAAGAGAATAAAAACAGGAAAAACAAAAATACTACTTATGGTTATGGGCTGTTTACTTTTAAATTTCGAATGCAATAGATGCTAGGGGCGCAGGCACTAATCTATTTTTGAAATAGTAAAATATACTTAATTCATTTTATTTAAGTTTTTATCTCTCATTAGCAGTGAATCTACTAAATAACTTCTGTAATTCATATATTTTATTCTTTTGCTTCTATAATTTTAATCTAAATAGGATTATATCCAACTATAAGTGTTTAACCTTTTCAACCATTATTTTAAATTTGCAGATGAGGCAATTTTGTTTTATCATCTTTGTCATCCATTGTATCAACCCTTGGATGTTGTCACTTTTCTTTATTAAACCTCTATTTTGTTAGATTAAATCATACTTGTATCATTATAAATTAGAAAAGATTTCACGGCTTTTACTTTGCAGATTTTATTGTTTTGTGATTGTCTTTTTTACAGACTAATTTATGGGTGGAATTATTATTATTTTGATTGATTGGTATAATTGCAGAAATTCTAATGTTTTTACAACTACTCCTACTATTCATACAATAGAGTTATTAACTACCTTTTTTATTATAATTGGATTAATCATTATTGGATAGTTGACATTTTCTAATATAATTCTTTTTGAAAAATAAGCGTAATTGGTTATGTGTCCGCTGTTTGTCGGGGAATTGTTGGGTTCTTGTTTACTTCAGATATGATGAATAATATGTTACGTACTGCTGCTTTGTCAAGCGCAATTTCTAACTAAGCACAAACTCAATAGACTAGGATATTTCAATCAAAGGGTTGATTTTGATTACTTGAATGAAATTATTTGTTATTTATAGCCACACGTATAAATAGACAAGCTTTTATTAATCAAATATAAGGTAATTCGGGTTCATACCCCACCCCCCACCAACTTTTTTATCTAAAACAATAAATCTGAGCTTCTCTGGGTTTTTTTTATCCAGGAAGGGAGGGGACATTGGGCTGTTTATTACACTAGTTCCCAAAGTTTTTTAATCACGCTTTCTTATACGTAGGCTTAACAACTTTTGGAACTTTTTATTGAATTTTGATTGGTTGGTTCTTTAAGCTGGGTGTCCAACGTTACAACTTCTGATTGTAATCTACAGGGGGGGGGGGGGGGGTAATTTTGTGTATTATCATTGGAGATGTACATAAATTTTCTTATCCTTTTTGATCCCTTGGGTTTTTAAACTCTATCTAAATGATAAGTCTATTATTTAAGCCTTCTTTGTTTGTAAAAGTTGGCATCAATATACGGATGCGAATATGGATTTGGACTTTTATTCGTTAAAACATAACAGAACAGATTGGTTTTTAACTTTGTAAACTGGTAAATTTATAGGGATGGAAGGGACAATGGACTGGAAATTACTCAAAGTTTATTACCACGTAATTCCATTTGTTGCCTTAACAAGGATGATAACATCCATAAAAGCGAAGCACTGAAACGGTAGGACAAACGGACATTAACACTTGTATAGTATCTAAACTGAAAAATCGGAACATAAATGTATAAATGTCGAATCAAAATTGTAGGTAAATTTGTTGAAAAACTGCTTAAAAACAGGATAATGTTTATGGACATACTTACATTTTGGACTTGATTATAGAGTTGCTTCTCTTATAATATTGTTCTTTGTTGTCCCAGGAATCAATATACCAAAAATCAGATCAAACGGATAATTAAAACACTTGAAAATTTGTTGTTAAAAAAGTAGAAAAATCAACATGTTTAAAATGGACGTACGGACATTCTGGTAATGATTATAGAGTTGCTACGCTTTCTAAATCGTACCCAACTACTACAGGAATCATCATGCAAAGTTTGAAATCGATAGGACAATACTAACATGCCTAAATTAACGAATAAAAGCTATCTATCTCGGACGGACGGACGGACGGACGGACGGACGGACCGACCCTAATTATAGAAAAGCTTCGCTTTTAAAAAATGTTAAAGTGATATTGCATCTTGATTGGGCTGTACAAAGTGTTCAGACTTCTCATCATTTATTGTAATCTACATAAAGGGTTATTTTGTTGAATATAATTTGCTGGTACATAAATTTATAGTCTATTGTCCCATCCCTTTAGATCCCCTAATCTCTAAAATAAGGTTGAAGGAGGGGTTCCGTGCTCGACAGAAACTGTGAGAGAAAGCACCAAAATTTCTAATGATAATTACAGTTCTTTTTGCTTTCTCTCTCTCTTCCTCTTTTGTGGTCAGTTGAATTTTAGTTTCCGATTGTGTACGTATCACCCTCAAAATTTTGAATGTATAATGTATAAATCATTTATACATTATATCGCTTATGACCGGAGTAGCTGAAAATAGCTTTTGCAATAGTTGGGTTATCTGTTGTACAACTTCGGAAATTAGGGGGGGGGGGGGATGGGTAATCAATTTTCAGTTGATCTCTTTTGTTGTCAATCTTGTTTAACTATTTTCAAAGATTTATTTTTATAAGAGTTTTTCATTTATAAAAATGTGACTGGTTTAGTAGCTAAAAATAAAAGAAAATCTGCTTAAATAAATTGAAATATTAATTAAATTAAATAATAAATTTTTTATTTATTATTACTTTAGGTCAGGTTAGGTTGGGATATATTTTTAACCCAACCCCCACCATTTTTCAATCTATTTCAATATGAAAATGCCCAAACAAAATGTTGTATAAGTTACTCCATGCAATAAAGAAGATATAAAACACATTATTTTCAAAGTTACTCAAGCCTGACATAAATTTGGCTGATAAACTAATAAATCAGAGATAATACATAGACTAATACCAGGTTGGTCTATGCTTCTTGTAGCGCAGCTTTCTATATTAGGGTTGGGCCGGATACTTTTTTGGCCGGATACCGGATATCCGGCTGATTTCTAATGCCGGATATCCGGTTCCGGCCGGATATCTGGCCAACGTTCGATATCCGGCTAATTACCGGCTATCCGGCCGGATAACCGGATTTACGGCTTCAAAAATCAGCCGAATATCCTGTAACCGGCCGGATATTGAAAATGGCCGGATATCCGGCCCAACCCTACTATATATATATATTGTATTTCCGTGTGTATCTATATTACATTCATATCATTATTTTATGAAATTAAACAACTAAAATAAAAATAGCCACAAAAAAACTTTAAAAGTTTGTTATTTTTGCTCTGTCTGTGATTGAAGACTTCTCAAGACAAAAATACAAATTCCTAGAAATTAAGAAAAAAGATGAATTAGTCATGAGTCTAATGATAGATTGGGGTAAAAATTAAGCAGAAGGAAAAGAAAGATATATGAACCCGTGTAGTTATTCTACGTTTTAATACATTGTTTTTTTTTCAATTGGCCATTTAAAAATTTAAACTCGTGAAAATGGACCAAGATTTATAGAGTTCTATTCTCGGCCTGAAATCTTGTCATACAAATATTACAACTGGCTGCTTTGTCAAACCCGTGACAATTAAGCAAAGCTAAAGCCGTAGGAACTTCCAAAAAAGGTCATGTAGTTAAAGGATTAAAGGGACTGTCTTTAAGTATCTTTTTTTTTCTCTATAACTTTGATTTTTAGTTTTTCTGTGCAGCACTTTTATACATTTTTTGTTAAAACTGATCCTGTTATATTTTTTCTGTACTTTACTTTGCTCTCATGCTGGCAGCATAAATTAATTTCTTATGTTTCCATGCGGATTTCTTGTAGGTCTTTTTTTTAATGCGAAGGTTTTCTATATTTGGTGTATGCCTTTTGAGTAAATTTTTGGTAGCTTAATAAGTGGTTTGAGGCTGTACACGCAATCGCATACTGCCATTAATATCTATAATACGAAGTAGCTTGATGTCTGTCCCCCCGTCCTTTAAGATCTCGGTAACCACTGAACCGATCGGATATATACCTATTGGTCATGTGGTGGTTTTAAGCTATTTTCTTAGGGGTTGGGACACCCCCTCCCCATAAAAAAAATGATTAAAAGATTGAAAAGAAAGGGTTATGGGAATCCATAAATTATGGTTCGCAGCACCAAAATATGTTCGTTTGTTTTTTAAATATGTTCAAAATAAGTGGTTGCATCTCCATTTTTTAAAAATTACTTCTTGGGGCAAAGCCCCTAGAGGCTAGGGGTGAAGCCGCCAGTCTAAATACAAAGGGAAGCATCCTAACTTACTTTGAAGCATTCATTCGAAGTAGGCACTGATAACAACCCCCCATCCCTTCCTTATTTTCAAATAAATCGAAAATAATGGTAGGGGTACCTAGGAGTTTTTCGATTGTTTATTATTTTTTGTTAGGCTAGATTATACCTATTGGGTACTGGGTAGACCCGCAGGGTTAGGATCCCACTCAGGGGTTAGGCATAGGTTGGGAAAACTATCCTCCCCCCCCCCTTATTTTTCATTGATTTCAAATATAAGGGTGGTTTATCATTGCTCAACCAGCACTTTGTGGGAAAGCATCCTAACTTGTATATTTTTTTCAGATCCTTCTCACCATAGATGATGATTTGGCTGAGAAACCCAGAGACAAAATCCCAGTCTTCTAGAAAGTAAATGAACCTCATTTAGGCAGTTGTATTTTTTTTATGAATAGTAGAACTTTAGAGATAAAGTTTAAGTTATTGCCTAAGTAAACGTTAAGTGGTACAACTAAATTTTCGACCAGTCTACTCCCAAAAATGAAAAAAATATATTTTTAATTGCTTTTATATAGTCTAGGTTAGGTTAGGGACACATGGGGCCCTGAGGTAAATTTTATTTCCTAGGTATGTTTTAATCTACTATTTTATAATGTGAAATCTGCCCCTACAAATTATTTTGACATGAGTTTTTAATTGAAGATTAAAAAAGAAAATAAAAACAAAAAGGTTTTTGGATTAAAGAAATATATACGATTTTTTTACTTATTAATTACAAGGTCCTTGGGTTTATTACGAGCTTTAATGTATTTATTTTATGATTATTTATGATTGATTATAAATTTTGAATTGATTCCATTTAGTATACTCATTATTTATTGATTTTAGGATTACTTAAATTTGTATTAATCAATTTGATCGGTTTATAAATTTTTGAACTTTTTTTCGTAATTTATAAATTGTAAGCTAGTCAACAAAAAAAGCATACAACTAAGTATTTTTTAACAATACCGTAATCATTTTTTATGAGCTGTCATTTCGTAATTTTTTTAATTGTCAAAAAGTGAAGATGTAATTTGAGACTAAATTTTCGGGCACGGGATAGTATTCTAAAAAATTAACCGATTAATATCCTCTGGATTAGAACCGGTTCTAGGCTATCCTGAAATCATGTTCAGAGCAGCATAGTTACACACAATAATAAAATTAATAATAGTTTTGTTAGCCGGACCCTCGGCTCATTGGGTAAACAAAACTGGTTTTCATCTCATATTTTAATTTTTAATATCCGCGGAAAGCTGTCTGTAATACGATGTGATAAATAACTAATCTTAAATTTTAGAATACTTTTCCCTGCCCCTGGTAAATTATTTGTTCACGAAGTTGTGATATTATGTAAATATTTGTAATAAACATAATTATTACTCAAAAATAGAATGGATATTGCATCGTAAGATTAAAGGGGGGGGAAGTTCTGACACATTTGCGTAAACGGTGAGTATAGGCTTTATCTTTGGACTGAGGGGATAGGTTATTAGGGATAAAATCATTCTTATATGATGAATTTCCCCCAGATTTAAGATTTTTTGGATAGGCCTCCAGGTTCCGGAGCTCCAGGCCTCCAGGTGGTCTCTGTACAGGTAAAATTGAAAAAAAAAAATTTTTTTTAAAGTTACAGGTCAACTTATAAAACAAAATATGCATCTTTTTTAATATTATTCACATATTTGAAGAAAAAATATGCATATTTTGTTTTTTAAGTTGATTTTTAACTTTAAAAATTTTTTTTTTTTTTCATTTTTACCTGTACAGAGACCACCTGGAGGCATGGAGCTCCGGAACCTGGAGGCCTATCCAAAAAATCTTAAATCTGGGGGAAATTCATCATATAAGAATGATTTTATCCCTAATAACCTATCCTCTCAGTCCAAAGATAAAGCCTATACTCACCGTTTACGCAAATGTGTCAGAACTTCCCCCCCCCCTTATTTTTCCGCCATTTTTGAATGATTAACTTACAGTAACATGCTACCCATATCAGACAATCAACCCTTTGATTGTATTTTAGGAATGCTAGGGGGCCGAGCGCTGATTCAAGGTAGGCCAGGGGACCGAGCACCGCGGCAAGAGATATAGTTTTAAAAACAAAATCCTAAGAGGATAATGCCCAAATTTTGTATTAAATCGGCAGTGAAATAATTATTCTTTAGGTGCAATATTCCTTTCACATCTGATTGTTAGAATAATGTTATATTTATTTGATAATTTATAATAAACTGTGGTGCCAAACAATTTGCAAAATTTTTAGCAACCTTTTCTATAACTAATTATGTCCCTTTTGCTTAGATGTTATGATATCAGATCTGATGCAATTGTTCTATCGATTCGTATTCCGTGATTTTTTAGCAAACAACCTCTTCAACAATAAGTTTTAGAACTTGAATTTAAATGCCTATATATTTATAGGACCTGGGCGATGACATAGTATTTTAATTTATAAGAATATTTCTCTAGCTTTACTTTTCTTTTACAGAGAGGCAATGGTCAATTTATTTTTGAGTATAGTTATATAATCCAGACGACTACCTAACCCAAGTGGCGGAGACCTTTTTCGTATGCTAGCAAATTGCTTTCTGTTCTTTTGTTGGGACTTAGTTGGCTGTGTTTATGTTTCCGACGCTTTAGATGATTTCAAAGACCCAATACAAAATCGGTATGGGATCAGTTACATATAGCTCATGCCCCCTCTATTATTATGGTTTAATCAATAGATAATGTCAGTTTAATTGACGACCTTTATCCCCCCAGAGTTAATCAGCTTCCAAAGGCAAAACTCAAAATATCATTTTGGTGAGGTGATTATTTTTCATTGTCCTATCCCTGGCTAAATGTCAAACATTAAAATAATGGATATATTGCTACTTGGATCTTACATCAGATTTTCATGTTCTCTAATAAAGTGAACCATTAAGCGGGCTAAAATAACGATTTCCCCCCTTTACCCCCTCTCCTCCTACTGGATTAACAAACTGACCATTAAATGATAGGGAGGAAAAGCTACCGGAATTTAACATCAAATATTCCCCTGTTATAATATCCACTTATATTCTACATCTATTATTAAAATTAATGCCTTTATATATATTCATGCAATGACGCAATGTGGGTTTTATACATGTGAACTTTGGTCTTACTGTCATTGTTATCAGCGAAGCTATTCTATAGCTATAATGTGTCTTTAAGTCATTTATTAATGTACCAACATGGATACCTATTGAATTTATCGTCCATTGTTTTATCCCTAAATATTCCTGAGTTGATCTTATTATACAAAGTAGTAAGGTTATTTGTCTTTGGCTTGAGATTTCTCTTACTGATAGAGTTCTTTTGAGGGTAGCTTCATGGATTGTTAAATGCTATTTTAATTTTAGATTAAGCTTTAGAGCGGATTCAGGCTATTTTTCTGTCACCACTCTATCTTTTTAAAAACAGATATCTTAGATGCTAGGGGCGCAGCCGATAATAAATAATATGTTGGCTTACTTAATCAAACACTTATCATGTGAACTTTCATGTCATTATTAGTGACAAATTTTGAATGATTATATAGATACTAACGGTTACGCCCCTAGAAGCCTCCAGGATGAGGACGAAGTCGACCCCAAAATTTCAATTAAGTTTTAAAGAAAAAGTAAAAAAATGTGTAATTTTCTTCTAGGGGTGATTTTTCTTAGCAGGATGAACTTACCCTCCCTCAAATAAAGTTAAAAACCTTCGTTGGACTTATAAGAAGCTTAACTGTAAAAGATAACCATATCGGTTCAGCGGATAACAAGATCCTTCGCTACAGACAAAAAAGCTTATTACTTTATATAATAGGATGTTTATTTTAAATACACAGATAAACATGCAATAGCAGTTGATATGGTATGAATCCCCTAATTACGAGTAGACCAAATTTATCCCCTCCCCCCTCATTTTCTACATATTACGATATGTTTCTAGTCCCCGAAGGGATCTCTTACTTTGACCCAGACAATTTTACAGGGGGTTGGTAATAAACCTTCACAGGACCAATGAGAAGCTACTTTGTAAAGAAGAACCATACCCGCGACCGTGGCTTAACATTTAGCGCATCTGCTCGTCGTCGGGGAGGTGATTAGTTGAAATATCGGCTCAACACCGCTTTAAAACTAAAGACGTTAAATAATTATATGGCTCCTATTGCTCATATGTCAAAGATGCGGGACATTAATAAATAGAGTAGTGGGCATGCCTTGGCGCAACACGGTTTTTTGATCAGAAAAGAAGAGATTTGGCTCCAGTTTTTTTATCCTTTATTGTAGGACTTGACGTTAAAGCGTCATGGACATCAGCCTCATTAGTAATTGATATGTAAAGGAGAAACATAGCGGTTCAAAAGATAGCGAGTCCTTCGGTAAAAAAACAGTCAGCTATCTTGTAAAACTAACCTCGAACTAATGCTTCAGACAACCAACCATTTAATGTATAACTTCTTATCTAATGTACTGATATCGCATTGTAATATTAAGCACCTTGACACTAACAAAGGTATTACACGTTAATTTTGAGCTCCTAATCAAAAGATCCTTAAAATAAGGACGAATACGCCCAATAGTAGCGAAGCATTGAGAAGAATTAGAAAGTGGCGCAAGGTCGTACAAAAACATAAAGCTGTTCATTAGCTTCACAACGGTATTTAGCCCGTCATATCCAGTTTAATGAGCATTTTGTAACACTTTTACAAGGACAGACACAAAGACTTGTCAAGTAGCTTTGCAACTCATAATAAATGTTAATTTAGAATTAAGTTAACACTTAAATAGTTTTAAACCTATATAGATTGAAAGAAATTAAATTTATGATATTTCAATACACTAAAAAAGCAAGCGAGTGAATATCGTTACGGACGAACAGCCAGACATTTTGAATAGCTTCTCCTATTTATTAAAGCAACAGGATATCTGCTTGTCTGTGGGAATATCCGCTAAGATCTTGTAAACGACTGGACAGATTGTTCAACAATTTTCAGGGAAGTTTTTTTCTCAAGAACTAGTTAAAATAAAAAAAATTAATAAGTTCACTTTATAATTTCCAAAATTTATTTTTATTTTACACAAAATATTAATCATAAAAACTGTTGAGGTATAAATTGTATCAAAAATATCTAAGGAAAAGGAAAAAACTAAATTTTGGATCTTGAAAATTTTGTGTTTTTGTTCCATTAAGCTTCTTCTTGTAGTTTTCAGTTTAGGCCTAAAATTAAAACAAGATTAGCTGTCATGAAAATGAAAGCCTTTTATAAATGAGAAAAAGACTATTATCTTTTTGTGAACAGACATACAAACACCTTAGAAAGTCTAGAAATGTTATTTTTTGACGTAAAAAGTTGAAAACTCGATAAAAAATGGCCAAGTCACGCAAAAATCATTTATACATACATATATACTGCTACTTTGGGTGACAGACATCTAATTACTACAAAGAATGACAAAAAGTTATTTTTCAATGAAAATAGCAAGAATTGGGCAAAGTAGTATGAAACAAACACAGATAAACTTTTTAGAGACCATTGTCATGGAGGTCCCTTGAGCCGCACAAATAAAGATAAAACATTTTTGAAAAACTTTAATTACATTTAAAATCTACCTAAGACAGAATTTGGGAAAAGATTATAATTTTTTTAAAGCAACATTTAAAAAGAATTTTCTTTGTCTTTATTTTAAATTTCAAGTTTTAAATTGATAGAACAATTCAATCATACCTCTACTTCTTCCATCTCTTCCTCCTCCATGGGGTCTCCCTTGATGGTCTCGCAGGTCAGCTTGGCGGCAGTGGTCTCAACCTCTTCGCACACCTACATAATTGTTAGCGATCTATAGCTAGAGCGTGCGCAAGATTTATTTTGTCTGGGGGTGGCAACAATTGTTTACCAACCCATTGTTAATTTTGCATGGAGGAAGGGATGTGACATTGGGATGTTTATTACACAAGTCCCCAAAGTTTTAGTATATGTATTCCTATTCGATGGCTTGACAAATTTGAGTCCTTTTTTAAAGTAAGATTGGTGGGTTAATTACACTTATTAATCTACAGAAGGGATAATTTTGTGTATCATAAGTGGGTAGGTACTTAAATTAATCATCCATTGTCTTATTCCTTTAAATCCCTGTAATTTGTTCTGTAAATTACACTAGTACCCAAAGTTTTATAACCAAACAATTTAATCGTTGGCAAAAACTTTTTTGGTAAAGAAGGTGTATCAACTTTTTTTTTATAGCTAGCCGGTTCTTTTAGTAAGTAGTAGATGTAAAATTTTTCATAGAATTCAGATATGCAATCGGTTTATTTGTAGACCTCTTATTTTTTAAGTAATTTAAGTTTTTTAAACAAATAATTAAGTCGGTTTTAAGGTACTAAAACGCAACAAAATAAAAGAAGAAAATGGCCAGTAAGAACAAAAATAGTAAGATCTTTAATTTGACACCTTACTTTTAAAATTCTGTTGAGTAATTATTGAAAAAATCTATTTTTTTAACCTCGGTTTAATAAAAACTTTGGACCTAAATATTTTCTCAAACAGACATAAAAAACATGGGTTCATATATACCTTTAGAATCAGAAAAATATTACAAATCCATTGTAAGCAAAATTGAAAAAAGTAAAAAAATAAAAAATTAAACAAATGGCCAATTGTATTTTTTGTTCAGGCAACACTATCGTCTTCCCTTTTTTACCCCCCTCTTTACCCCCTTCCCATTTTTATACTCTATTCAAGAATTAAGACGTTGCCTGTACAATATAATATATTTTCATATAATTCCTTTTATTGTAGTTTATTTACTAAGTATATTTGCGATAACTTTTATTTAATGAAATCTTTCAATTTTTAACATGTACAAAACGGCCTGCTTAATTGCTTCAAGATCCATGTCAGATCTATATAGGAAATAAATGTCTATAAACGAGCTCAAGTTTTCCAAGGAATATTTGTTTAAAACTCATAGTGCTCCAATAATCCATAATAAACTCTCATTGCCCAGAACGATAAGACCCATTATTTTACTTTATTAAAAATAAATTCCTTTTTTTAATTTCATGTTGCTATTTACCTTATATCAATGTATTTAATTTCTAATCATAAAAAAGAAAATTTAGATTTATAATATAATAAATTTAAGAAAACTCTATTTTAAAAGAATTCGATTGTGGCGACACTTTGTGTGTTCAAATATTAAACTAAAATTGTAATCATCATCATTAACCCTTTGGTGATGGTAATGTAAAGAAAAAAATATAATTTAAAAAATCTTTTTAAAATCATTTAGATTATTAAATATTTACTTTCTTTTAGATAGTAATGCCGGGTGAGGAAAATAGATTTATTGAGAAATAGATATGCATATAGAAAACTAGCCAATAGGGAGATAATTATATCGAGCCAACTCTAGTATACTATATTGTAAACTTTTTTTTTCAATTTTGCTTACAGTGAATTCGTAATATTTTTCTGATTCTAAAGGTATATATGAACCCATATTTTTTTATCTGTGAAATAATAAAATTAAGTTCAAAGTTTTTATTCTCGTGGGTTTAAAAAAATCGATTTTTTCAATAATTACCTGACAGAATTGAAAAAGTAAGGTGTCAAATTAAAGATCTTACTATTTTTGTTCATAATGGCCATTTTCTTTCTTTTTTTTGTTGCATTTTAGTACCTTAAAATCGACTTAATTTTTTTTTTAAAAACTTAAATTACTTAAAAAATAAGAGGTCTACAAAAAAAACCGATTGCATATCTGAATTCTATGAAAAATTTTACATCTACTACTTACTAAAAGAACCGGCTAGCTATAAAAAAAAAAGTTGAGACAACTTCTTTTTGAATATTCAAGATGTCGTGTCCAAACTTTTCAACCAATAATGTCAATCTACAATATAAATTTATTATTTACCTCCTTAGGAGTCAGGACACAGATCTCAACTTCCTTTTCAACAGGGGTCTTTATGGGTTCCTAAAAATATGTAATAACTGTAAAATAACATATCAAATCATACTAATTCTCATTTTTGTGAGATTACTTTCATGCTTTGCTTTTTATATAAACAGGGCAGGTTGTTTGTCTGTTTGTACTAAAAGATCTCGCTAACCACTGATTCAATTTGGATCTTCTTTCAAGCGAAGCCTTAATTAAGGATTTTTCAGAATGTTTTCAGAACTCCAAAAAATAAAGAAAATATTGTTGGAATGGAAATAATTTTTTTTACGACTGACAATTTCTTTTGACAGTATTGAGTTACCCTTCCACAAAATAGTTTTCTTTGTACATATAGAAAGCTCTTCTGTAAAGATAAACCATGTCGGTTCAGTGGTTAGCAAGATCCTAAGTTACAGACACACAGTTCCATAGCCATCCTGTTACTTTATATTAGTATAAAAATTTGCTTACCCTCTTGCAGATTTCCTTCATGACCTTCTCACAAGGAGGATGAGCGTATCCATAGTCGGCATCAGCCTCAGCAGCTCTCTTGAACACATGTCTGCAACACAGATTTTTTTTCAATATTTGACATCAATAAAAACTTGTTGACCTTAACTAGTCCTTGTTTATTAAAAATGTAATATTTCTTCCAACCCAGTTCCATTTAAAAAATAACCAAAACCAGTTATACCCCGAGTTTACCCTAAAAATAATATTCATAATTTTCATCAATTTCAATCATGGAACATCCATCCAGCAGATTTACACCTATTCGGTTTAGCAATCTTAGCATGGAATTTATAAATGTCTTTACAATGGATTATAGATGCTTTTGGGGCAATGCATTTCCTTATTTCCTACCAATTTATAGTGAATGTGAATTTCTAGGATACTATTTAAGATAGGCGGCTGAAAATTCATAAAGATCCTCTGTACCCAGTATGCGACAATGAAAGTGTATACCTGGGTACGAAGTGGACAGGTTCACAGACCTCCACGTTCTTGCACTCTCCCTTCTCATAGGTCACCTTGTCTCCAACAACCTTAATTATACTTTGGTAAATAATAATTTTTTAATAAGTGGAGATATTAGAATTTTATAGAAATGCTTAATAACTTTTTCAATAATATACTATTATGTGGGAATTAATCTTTAAAAAAAATAAAACTATGGCATAACTTTAACTAGTAAAGATATCCCTTATGAAAGAACCCTATTGTTCTAGGAATTAGCAAGATTTTCACTTCATCCTGGATAGACAAATGAACGAAAAACCACAGATACGTCTTTACATATGAATACAGACTTGTTAATTAAAAATTTCAAAGAGTAAAAATTTACTTTTCAAAATCAAAGAATTCTGAACTATATTTTAGTTATTCGAAGAGTCCTAATTTTTGTAATGTAATTTACAAAGAGTATCAATAATGGGTATAAAAATTACAAAGAGTACCAACCTTAGTTTCAGTAGTACATTCTTCATCATGGTCAAGCTTACATTTCATGGCAGTGATCTTTACGAGTTCCTTGCTGCATCTGCGACCACTGAAAATTTTTGAATAATTAATTTTAAGATCTAATCTTCCTTAAACAGACGGTTGATTTTCTTTTAAAACATCTTTTTATATAGTTATCTTATGTTATATCCCAGTATAACATAGTCAGAAGTACTGATGTATATTTAGCACTGTATTCCTATTGTTGAGGGTACTAATTTTACAATCCGTTCTATTCTAAAGGATAAAAAATACAATAATAGCCTAATTTGAAAATTTCATATAGGTGGATATTATGACAGAGGAAATTAGGTTGTAAATTTAGGCTGCTACTTTAGTCCTCTTTTGTCCAGTAGGAGGGTATGTGACGGGGTAAAAGGTTGGGGAGGGGGGGGGGGGGTTTCATTACATTAGCCAACTGGAAAGAACATTTAATTAGAATAGGTATTTATATATCAATTAATCTAATTTGTTATTTGTTAGAAAACTAGCAAAGGAAAGATAAAGAATCTTTTTTGTTGATCTAGTTTTAAAGATTTGATATTTCTAATGATAAACCAGACATAAAACGCATCAAAGAATTTTAACTTCATGGTTTTATGAAGCACTTGGGATATAATTATAAAGATACTTTGAAGCATAACATTTAGCAGAAGAAAAAAGTTGATTTTACACCAAATAAGCAAACAAGGAAAGGTCTTTTTGAAAGTTTAAACATTTTTATATTTAATTCTATATATTTCCCTATTAAACTACATTTTTTTGAGTGTCAATCTTAAGATTATTAATGTCGGTTGCTTGGCTTTAGCTCACATATTATCTAATTTTAATGATATTATTGCTGCATAAGCAGCTTATGGTGCCTATAAAAAATGACGTCATACTGGCCTACCATTTGGCAATTAAAATGTATACTGCCTATCATTTGCCGTTTGTATCGTATGACGTCATTTTTTAAAGGCACTATAAGCTGCTTCTTGCTACATACTTTTTTGATGTGATAACAAAATAAAATGAGTATATGGCATGAATAAAATTAGTAAGAACAATCAAAATTAATAATAGAGTAGTTGCGCTACTCAATATGATGAATTATCTATAAATTTTGCAGACAATAAATTTTTGTACATAATATTAACTTTTGCAATATTTTTTTTTGCATTTTTAAATATCATTTAAAACAAGGATGAAAACATCCATATACAAATCATGAAACGTACAAAAATTAGTTAAAAAGTAGGTGATGACTTTTCATAACAAAGAATGAAAGAAAGATAATATGCAAAAATTAAAATAAATCACTAAACCTATAAAGTAAGATTTATGTCTTTTAAAACATAACCGACAGACAGACAGTGAAAACGCTATATATGTATATATAATAGATGTTCATATGTAAAATGAATCTCCACTAAATATTAAGCTGTCTATTTTCAAAAGCAGCCGTTAAAATTGCAATGAAAATACATGCTATTCAATGTTTATTGCAACTGAATTAAAAAGATTGACAAAACAAAATATCTAAAGCCAAAACAACTAAAACTTTAGGTAGGTATGAGTATAAAAACAAAAGTTTATTTTTTGGTTGATTTAAATGAATTTCAGTTAAATGTCAATTCATGTACATACTTCCTTGTTTATT
This sequence comes from Acartia tonsa, assembly GCF_053477335.1. Taxonomy (NCBI): domain Eukaryota; kingdom Metazoa; phylum Arthropoda; class Copepoda; order Calanoida; family Acartiidae; genus Acartia; species Acartia tonsa. The sequence goes on along the minus strand of NC_137268.1, from coordinate 42,376,796 downwards.
GACTCATTTATTGTCACCATGCATAAAATAAATGAATAAGTTCAGCACGACGTAACATAAAAAAAACTTTTGTTAAAAAAATGGTGTAATTTTGCGAGAAAAATAAAACAACCAAAACCATAGGTTGAAATAGAAATATTTAATATTATACAAAATACAGATAATTAATGGCAGGTAAAGTCAATATATCACTAAAAATAACCCTTGACTTCTGATAATTTGAAGGCGACAAAAAATGCTCGATAAAGTTTTAAATTAATATTTTTTGTTTGAAAGATTAATAAACATATTGTCTTTTCTAAGACAAGGATAACGATTACAATTATGATATTTTAAAATGCCATGTCAGCAATACCCACTATTTTAGGGAACTTAAGGGATAAGACAATGGACGAAAAGTTAAAGTAAACCACCAACTACAATTTTAAAAATTAACCCATTTTCTTTAAATTAAAACCATTGGTGGAAAGTTTGGTTTGGACACTTTAATATTTTACCTATCCAGTAAAACTTTAAGAAAAGTCTCCAAACATCTCAATCCAGAATTTATAAAACTTTGGATACCAGTTTACTTTTCCTCTCCCTTCTCCCATGATAAATAAAGAGTAGGTTTGCTCCATGTTAAATACCAAGTTACAGGTTGCAAAAATAATTGGGTTCATAGTCATTCTCTAAGGGGGAGTGTGCATCTCGTGTAGCAAATTTCCACCACAGTAAAATTTTTATTTGTAAAAAAGACAATATTGAATTGAAATTTTGGATCATGAATAGAAAACTAAGAAGCGGGCTTTTGTCATAGTAGCCTTTCTCCTAATTCTAGCCCCTGCGAGGTCTCTAACCCTACGGGGTAATCATTAACATTTACCTAACCTATCAAAAGCTGCTGTGAAATTACCACGAAACCCGCTACTTCGTATGATCCGAAATTTTCATATTGCACTACTAACTAATTTTCTTTAGCTAATTTATAAATGTTAGCATTCTCTCATTTTATCCTTAAAAGCATATAAAATATATATATGCTATTAATAAAAACCACAGCTTTGTTTGAACACTATTATGAACTTTATTTATCCTTATAAAAATGCAAACTAGCATGGTATGCATATCATATTATTATTGTTCTTTTAATGCAAGAACTTTTAAGTAAAGGTTAGAGAATAAAAAAATGAACTTCTTAATCCTGATTATATAAAAATAGGGGGGGGGGGGGGGTATTTATCCCTTGGCTAACATTTAAAAAGTGCTCGACCAGGCACTTTGATGGAAATAGTCTGTTTTTTTTATTACATCTGATAGCTCAAAAGTTGAGTGGGTGTGTTTAGCTTCTCTGTATACATCTGAAAATCTGAGGTAACAGTCAGCTAGCAACACAAAAGCAGTTTGGCAGCCAAAAATATAACTTAGATTATGCGTTTTGTCATGAAGAGTTGTAATAGCGGCTGACTGGCAGTTAAGGAGGCTAGAAAAACAACTTACTGATAACCATGTCCAGGATGGGGGAAATGACCGGCGGCGGCTAAACCGATAAGGCACAGAACAACAAAAACCTGAACAAAATAAATTAGCAATACAGATTTAGTGGTGCTTTCCATCTCATTACCTGTCGAGCAATGAAATTAAACACCCCTCTTGATTTTAAAATAATATTACATCGAGGAGTGTAGTTTTATTCCTTCGGGGTGTGCATAACACTGCGGTACTACCTAGTACACAATATAACCTAACCAAACCTTAAATAAGTTTTACACAAATAGATAAAATAAAACCCTAATATTTTATAATTACATGTCTAAAATTAACAATCACCTTCATGATGTATATCTAAAAGTACGTATATGTTGGTTCCCTCTTGGCTAGCGAGAGCTGAACTAAAGAAATTTGAACGCCGGAGCCAATATTTATACCATTGTAAGGGGAGGTGGGGACAGAGGAGTGGCGGAGTAAAGGGGGCTATGTAGTATGTATGAGTGCGTGTGGGGGCGTCGTTGTTAAAGTACAAATGCCATTAGAAAAGGGGAAAGAAAAAGGGTTAGATAGAATAAGGGAGAAAAGAGAAAGCGGAAGAAATAGATAGATACAAGTAGATAACAGCTGAAGAATTAACAAGAAAGATATAGTTTTTATCACAAATAGTCTTGTCCTATTTATTTCAAACCGAACATAAATACCTATTCCTGCAACTGTGAGGTATCAATCTGTAAACTGTTGAAATTATGTTTTTATAACAGTTTTTTTAAAAAAATTCAAGTGGACTAAATCAGTGTTGAAAGGAATGCTAAATAAAGGGGAATGATACACCTACCTTGGGTCCAACCTTACAATGAAGCTAATATAAGACCCCTCTGTATTATACCAACTGAAAGCTCAAACCATCTTGATTTTGTATTAAGAAATGGTGTAAAAATTGTATGATAGTGGCTATATCCTGTGCACGCCATCAGGGGCGTCCAAGCTTTTTATTTTGGGGGGGGGTACATTTTTTTTAAGGGGGGGGTAAAATGGTGCGCGAAGCGCGCCGCAAATTTTTTTTACCCCCCCCAAAAATTTTTACCCCGGGGGTAAAATTTGCTTGGGGGGGGGTAATTACCCCCCCTGAAATCTGTTGGCAGGGGTAAAATTTGTTTACCCCCCCAAAATTTACCCCCGGGGTAAAATTTTTGGGGGGGGTAATTTAAATTTTATCAAAAATTTAGTATTAAAAATGCGCGCGAAGCGCGCAAAAATTTTTTTTGTTAGAGATTTTCTATTTTGGGGGGGTATTTACCCCCCAAAAATTATTTGGGGGGGGGGGGTAAATACCCCCTCCTAAATGGTTGGGGATGCCTACGGCACCCCCAGGGTAGGGGTAAATTTTAAATGGGGGGGGGGGGGGGGTAAAATGAATAAAATTCGTTTGGGGGGGGGGGGGTAATCGCCCCATTACCCCCCCCCCCTTGGACGTCTATGCACGCCATTGCATGTTTTCTTTTAGATAAAACGTAATTGTAACAGACGTACAGACACTCACTCCATTCTTAAATAGATTCTTCACTGTTAATACTAGTAAATGCATTTATTATCACTTGGATCTCACACCAGATTTTTAAGTTCTCTAATCTTGTGAACACGCAGAGAACTAAAATGACGATCCTCTCCTTCAACCCCCTTTATTCCATATCCTCTTTCTGGATGAACGAACTGGCCAATAAATGAGAGGGGAAATAGCAACCTTATTTGATGACAATTTTCTCCTGCCATAATATCCACGTGTATTCTACATCCATTGTACATGCACAGTTAGACAAAAATATATTTTTTTAGACTAAATCTCTCACGCTTTCTCCATAGTAATGTATTTATTATTACTTGGATCTAACACCAGATTTTCCTGTTTTATAATAAAGTGAACTCTGTAGCGGGCAAAAATAACGATTTCACCCATCCCCCTCCTTTACCCCATCCCCTCCCCTCCTACTGGATAAACGGCCCGACCAATAAATGCAAGAGGATATTGGAAGCTAAATTGACGACAATTTTTCTCCTATTTTAATATCCACGTATATTCTACATCCTTTTCCATTGTTAAAAGTGAAGCATCTCTATAATTAGGGTCGGTCCGTACGTTGGTACGTAACGGATAGCTTTTTTCATTAATTTAGGCATGTTAGAATTGTCCTATCGATTTCAAACTTTGCATGGTGATTCCTGTAGTAGTTAGGTACGATTTATAAAGCGTAGAGTATACAACTCTCAAATTTTTATTTTAGCCATTTGTACAATGTCTAATACAGCTCTAAAAAGAAGCATTAATTATTATACAGCAAAAATGGATTGAAGATAATTTGTTTTCTCGTATTCATTCGAATCCGGTGGACAGGAACCGGTTCTCATCCATACGAAAAAACTATGTCTAGCATCGTATTATATCCAGTTTTCTACGAATATAGAAATGTACAATCATAAGATTAAAACCAGTTTTTTTAGCCGGTGCCTCCGGCACCTCGGGGCTAAAAAAACTAGTTTTAATCTTATAATTGTACATTCTATATCCGCGGAAAGCCGTTTATAATACGATACGAGAAATAAATATTCTCGTATTTATTCGAATCCGGTGGACAGGAACCGGTTCTCATCCATACGAAAAAACTATGTCTAGCATCGTATTATATCCAGCTTTCTACGAATATAAAAATGTACAATCATAAGATTAAAACCAGTTTTTTTAGCCGTTGCCTCCGGCACCTCGGGGCTAAAAAAACTAGTTTTAATCTTATAATTGTACATTCTATATCCGCGGAAAGCCGTTTATAATACGATACGAGAAATAACTATTCTCGTATTTATTCGAATCCGGTGGATAGGAACCGGTTCTCATCCATACGAAAAAACTATATCTAGCATCGTATTATATCCAGCTTTCTACGAATATAAAAATGTACAATCATAAGATTAAAACCAGTTTTTTTAAACCCATGCCTACGGCACCAAGGGGCAAAAAAACTGGTTTTAATCTTATAATTGTAATTCTATATCCGCGAAAAGCCGTTTATAATACGATGCGAGAAATAACTATTTCTTCTATGAAGGCCGTACCAACAAAAGCGAATTATACAAATATGGCTAAAATAATAATTTTAAAATTTTGAATTCTTAAGTTGTATACTCTGTATAACGATATCGTCATCGTTCAATCAATCAATGTCTAAAAAATGTCGAAAAAACGCGGCATTTTTTTTAGAACCCATCTCTGACATTTATAAAGTTTAAATCATTTGATATGATATCATTTAGGAGTATCAAATAAATTTATTTTATGATTATTGATGTGAAAATAACGATCATACTGAATAATACAAATATTATTAAACTACTAGTGTTTTCACAAAATAATAATTGTTTTTTTTTCGCCTCAATACTATTCGACAGAATTTTAATGGTTATCCTCAGATGTGAAGACATTTTTTTTTATTCGTTGGCTCAAAAACCTTGGATACGTTTCTTAAATCTTAAATTAATTTTTTCAAATTAGCAGTGTCCAATTATAATAAAAATTGTAATATACATATTTGGTAATTTTTTTAATCGTCATTGGGGATTTACATTAGTTTCCCGTCCATTGTTTTATTCCTAAAGATCCCTACTTGTCAAATAAATAAATAGAAAATACGTGGATATTGTGACAAAGAAATTTTTGACGTTAATTAAGGTTGCTAATATAGTCCTGAGATGTTGGTCAAGGCGTCATCCATGGTAAGTGGATGGGATGGGGTAAAATAAAGTAAAATGTGGGGTATTCAATATCCATTGTCATAAAAAAATACTGTAAAAATTTCTTAGAAATTGGCTAAAATTTGTATATTTTTAATCCCTATCAAAGTAGTATAATTATGGGCCTGGCCTCAAATATCATATATTTTCTAAAACTAAAATTTTATAATTTTTGTATGAACGTCGAACTACCCATTGTTTAATAGTTAGGTCTCTTTGTACCAATAAAATAAAAACTATTTGCATCTGCTCCTTATCAATGTTCTATGGATAATTAATTATTGAGAATCACAGCAAAATTTCAGGGTTGAAATGTCTATAAGTTAGCTGTAACTTTGTAATGATTGGTTAATTCAAGAACCCGCACTACTCAATTGCTCTCCTTGTTGACTTTAACAATTTCTAGATTGATTAGTTGATATCTCTTGGGGGGTCATTGAATATAGAAAATATGACAAAAAAAATTTTCCATTTTTCTCAACAGCAGAAAATACAATATTTAAGATTTTGAGTAAAAACACTGTTTAAATTTTTTCCACCTATATTTTGATTGGTAGATACGTTTGAGGCAAAATGCATGCTAACACATTTAGATAGATAAAGAAAACTGATATAGAGAACTTTAAATGATAAGCCAGCATTACATTTTGCAGACAATGAAATGAAGTTGTATAGAACACATATATTTGTATGTTGAAAATTTTAGCAATAGACTTTTTTATGTTTCATTAATAAGGAATATTTATAATTTTTAACCTTTAATTGAAAAAAATATATATTTTTTCTAATATTATCTAAACAACAAAATAGACGTTCATTTTTTCGGGATGTGGTGGGGGAAGTGGAATGTTATGTTTCACCCCCACGAAAAATTTCTAAATCCCACCCCCCGTAACAAAAAATGGTTTGTGCTATCTATAATACAAAGTAGAACGATGTCTGTCTGTCTGTTTGTTTGTCTGTTTGTTTGTCTGTTTGTCTGTTTGTTTGTAGCGAAGGATCTCGCTAACCGCTGAACTGATCGGGTTCTCCTTAACAGGGTGCTTCTCATAGGTCCCGGGAAGGTTTATAACTATTTTCTTGGGGGGTGGGACACCCCCAACCCCCCAAAAACTGAAAAATCCCCCCCCCAAAAAAAAATTTTTTTTTAATTTTTTTAACTAAAATTAAAAATGAGGGAGGGGGGGCACCCCCCCCCCCCAAAAAAAAAAAAGATTTTTTTTCGCCCCCCCCCCCCCAAATTTTTTAAATTTTTTTTTTAATCTAAAAAAAGAAATTGAATTATTAATTTCGACTCTCTCCTCCTCAAGTGCCCCTAGAGGCCTCTAGGGGCGTAGCCGCTAGTAATACACAAAGTATAATAATACAATTTGGATACCTACAAAGCTATTTATTGTCCCTCAATACAGTTTAGTGTCTACAGACGTTCAGACTTCCTGTTAATTATAGAATAGAAATGCTGATCTTACCATAGACAAAATAATTCTTTAACTGTAATCACTTTATTTATTACTTATAAGCAAGTTATTATCATGTATTTAATCAAATAGATAGCAATGAATAATTATATGTTATACCTATAGATTATAACCTATATAATCTAAACCCCAAGTACTAAGATTAATAGACTATAACCTATATAGTCTATACCCCAAGTAATGAGATTAATGAGCCTTATCCGAACGCTACTGACGAGGATTTACCTACAAGCCAGCAGCAATAAAACCCCTCAGCGAACACTTAGTTCAAGCCGAGGAAAGAGACCTTGCCAGTAGCAAGATCAAACCAAAACTGAAGTTAAACCCCTTAGTATTTTAGCAAGTTAGATTGCAAGCAGCAGCTTGCAATCTTTTATGACAGCTCCCCCTATGGTCTTTGCCCTTGTTTAGCTGTCTATTTATTTTAATCCATCCCACAATATAAACATCAATGCTGACTAATATATATTTAATGGAGTGTAGCTCCCCTTAAACCCACATACCACAACAGCATATTTTAAAAATAGCAAAATTTAAGTTTAGCTTTGTTTTAGGTTTAAAAATAGTGATTTAATTTGTATTTTTATTGCTAATGAGTCACAGTTTTGGCCTCAAACACATCATAATACACTTTTTGAAATAGTGTGTCTTAAAAGATTGATATAAGTTGTTATGTGGAATAGAGTGTCCCGAAGGGTTAACTACGTTTAAGGGTTTAGACAAAAACAATTATATACATAGAGAGGAGTAGTTATATATAGGATTATAAATATGAGTTATATCCTATTAAATAAAAAGAAAGATTTTTCGTTTCAAGCTCAAGATTTCCATATCTACTGAACTGATTGAGTTCTCCTATTTAGGGAGAGTGAGAGAGTTTAACTGAGGACCAAGGATAGTGTTAGGCTATTTTTTTCTAGATGTAAGTCTTGGGATGGTTTTAGGCTGTTTTTCTATTCTCTTAGAAAACTCTGGATGCTAGTCGCCTCGCTACTAGCGCTATATAAAAAACTAGCGATTTCGCCCCTAGCCTCTAGGGGCGTTTTTCCCCAAGAGGTTTGATCAAACCAATTTTTCGTGATTTAGATTTTAAAAAATAAATCTAAAAAAATTTTGTTTGGGGGGGGGGATTTTTTTCTGGGGGGGGGGGAGGGGTAGTCGACCAAACTATTTTAATTTTGTTTTAAAAAGAAAAAAAAATTTGGGGGGGGTATTTAAATATTTTTTTTGGGGGGGGGTATTTTAATTTTTTTGGGGGGTTAGGGGTATCCCACCCCCCAAGAAAGCAGTTATAAACCTTCCCGGGACCTATGAGCAGCTACCCTGTATAGGAGAACCCGATCAGTTCAGCGGTTAGCGAGATCCTTTGCTACAAACAAACAAACAGACAAACAAATAGACAAACACACAGACAAACAAACAGACATACATCGTTCTACTTTGTATTATAGATAATATGTTTAAGAAAATTATTTTTTAAATTAAAACACATTTGTGTGTTCCATTACGTATTCAAATCACATTCGCATATGTACATTATTTAACTGTGGAGATGCGATCCCCAATTTTCAAATTCTTTAAACGTACATATAAGACTTTTACAGAAATGCTACGCATCCAGACTATCTATCTATGTTTGATATAAAGTTAACACTATATAAGAGTAGAATCTAAATATTTGATTGACGTGCCTCTGTAATTATCAAGTAACATTCAGGCACGAGACACAATTACTTTAGCTAGGCCCAAGGCATTATTTGTATCCTTTTATGCATTCATAGGCCTACCTTTACCAATATAACACCATATATGGGTAACGCTAGCCTATTCATGGTAATTTGTATGTGATTCGTTAATATTATATGTTTATTAAAGACATTATGTTTATTGTTAAAGTAATCATGTAACCAATCAGTACAAGTATGTATGCCTACAACCATGTCTGATTTACGTCACAAGTTAACATACAGACACTTTATTGAACAGACAAACACTAAGATCCTTATTATAAGCTGATGTTATAGCATGTATCTCTTAAAATAAGTTAGTTATTTATTGACTCTCCTACCATCAAGTTCTCTTCTGGCTTTAAAAGGTAATGACTTAGTTGTTTGGCATGCATTGTAGTTTAAATTTAGGACCCTTAGTACTTGGCATGAATTGAGCTTAGGCCTTATGTTAGAATTCTAACACTTAGCACAATTCACTGCTTGGGACTTAGGGCACTTTTCTGTCCTACACTACTTATGATTTTAACACTTATCCTGTAAATATTTTCATACCTAACTTATTCACTTGTAATATAAATACACTTTATAAAACATTTTCCTTCCTTAATACTTAATATACTTATATAATTCCGATCGAATATCAAAACCAACCATTTATTCTTAGTTTAAAGCAATATAATACTTCGCGTGGGTCTTTTGTTGAGCTTCCACCAGCTCAACCAAATTCGTATTATACTTGTGGGAATAGAGGGATAAGCATTCTAAATAGACGAACCGACGATGAGAATGTCTATGTGTATTGCAGTAAAAGTAGGTTTTAGTAGTACTCATAGAAGAGCGGTCTCCATACCATAATTTTGGACAAACGCCCCATTCGCACTACCAACTGTAGAGTAGCTGCGCTACTATGGCTCAAATGCTATCTATTGTTCAGTAAAATCGCTGTAACGGATGCGCTCCTTCGTCGGAGAGCAATGTACTCTGTTATTATTATTGATGCTAATAGATTGATTTCACTACTATACTTCAGAGATCTAAAGGAATGAGACAATGTCCGCTAAATTTATGCATATACCCAATGAAACGTATTGATACTAGACTTAGGAAATCAACTAATCAAAAATTCAATAAAGGTCCCAAAGTTGTTAAGCCAACGAGAATCTTATTTCTCGTATTCATTCGAATCCGGTGGATAGGAACCGGTTCTCATCCATACGAAAAAACTATGTCTAGCATCGTATTATATCCAGTTTTCTACGAATATAGAAATGTACAATCATAAGATTAAAACCAGTTTTTTTAGCCGGTGCCTCCGGCACATCGAGGCTAAAAAAACTAGTTTTAATCTTATAATTGTACATTCTATATCCGCGGAAAGCCGTTTATAATATGATACGAGAAATAACTATTCTCGTATTCATTCGAATCCGGTAGATAGGAACTGGTTCTCATCCATACGAAAAAATTATGTCTAGCATCGTATTATATCCAGCTTTCTACGAATATAAGAATGTACAATCATAAGATTAAAACCAGTTTTTTTTAGCCGATGCCTTCGGCACCATAGGGGCTAAAAAAACTAGTTATAATCTCATAATTGTACAATGCATTCTATATTCGCGGAGAGCCGTTTATAATACGATGCGAGAAATAACTATTATTATGGTTTGCTGTATATGCTCTGCCATTTTGGATAAATTGTCCTTTAAATCTTTACTCAAACATTTGTTGATAAAGAGTATTCATTTTTTAATTATTGTGGTTAAAAAAGTTACATGCAAGGGAAAATATTAACAGTTACACACAAATGATTGTATAGAGAAGCTACTCTTGAACTGTTGTCAGTCCGTTCTTTATTGTCAGTTCATCTATAGATGTGTATAAATAAACCCATACCAAACAGCATGATAAATCTTAAAATCGAGACATATCGAACAGGAAGACGAACATAAATTGACAAATACGTGTTGGTGCTCTTAATCCTTATACTAAAGTAACAGGATGTCTTTCTGTCTGTGTGTTTGTGTGTTCGTCTGTGTGTTGTGCTCACCGCTGAACCGATCGGGCTCTCCTTAACAGGGTAGCTTCTCATAGATCCCGGGATTATTTATAACTATTTTAGGAGAGGGTACCACCACCCTCCCAAGAGAAATCACAAAGAAATCGATTTTCGGAAAAAATCGAGAGATTCCAACGCAACATTGCGAGGTATAGTAGAAACTTGAAAGCAACATAAATAGGTGTGGTAGAGACTTGAACAAAAAAAAACATTTAAAGTGTCACTAGAGGCCTCTAGGGGCGTAGCCGCTAGTTTTATATATTGTATTGGACTCTAAGAAAAAAAATGTGTGGATCTGTTTAAAAGCTATAAGATGTTTAATATATGGACACACTTACATTTTAAAACTTGAATATAGAGATGCTTCTCTTATTACAATCTGCCTAATCTTCTTCAGAATTAATATTATTAAGTGTTTCGAAGGCTACAATTTTGATTTGATCGTCCTTGTTACTATGAAAAGAACTAAGATATGGAGGGGAGGAGGAGTAGAATTATATTTTAACTAGCTTCGCTACTATTGGACGTAATTAATGAACTTATTGTCCAAGCCATTTGTGAGATATTAAGGGACAGACAGGCATCATTATTGTAGATGAAATTGTTAAATTTCTTGATCACTAATAGCAACACAGAAGAGGTTTTGTGGTTTTTTTGTATTTTAAAGAATACACATTTTTATATTTAGAAAATCTTGCAGCAGGAAATACCCTATGAGTATACCCCATCTCTTTTCTAGGGGGTTTCTTTCCCCCTTTCCTTTATCTACTATGACGTCAATAGAATAGTAGGCCAAACCCTTAATTTATTTCTTGTATATAGTGGCATTTTAAACTTTAGGAATATGGGTTGAACGAGTTCCAGGGAGATTTTTCTAGTAATCAATTACAGAATGGTTACGTCAGTCTTATTTACTGGTAATCTAATTTTAAATGAATGCTTTTTTTCTTGGAACTTTTTTCTTATCTTATAGTTTTCTAAATTTTATTAACACACCCTTTACAATTATCTTCAAATTTTCTGGATAAATCTGGATTTCATGGCCTTTCAATGAAAACTCTTAAATTGAAGTAATTGTCCATTGTCCCCTCCCTTACTCCCTGTATCAATCTATTTATATCCTTAATATTAGACCATGTAGGCTTCACAAAGCAAAGAAAATCAATAATTATATTTATTATATTTTATTACTGTAAACATACAAAATAGTGTTAATAATGATTGTGATATATTCTTACATTAAAAATACCAAGACATTTTTATCCTCATAAAATGAGATTTTAGAATATCAACTCTGTTCCATCTGAATCATATCCCCTATCCTTTACTATTAAAGAGGTTACGCGGCATATGCGCGTATGTGAAAGTATAACTTTATTATAATCACGCAACCTCTGCAATAGGATAGGGGATATGATTCAGATAGAACAACTCCACACCCAGGTTATCAACAGTGTTACTCATGATTGTGATACAATTTTTACTATATTTTTTTTTACAATATCACATGGAATGTTTTTTCCAGTATGGCTTCAAAACCGATTAAGATCCGGTTCTAAGCCATACTGAAAAATCATGTATAATATCATATTATATCCAGTTTTCTACGAATATTAAAATTTACAATTATAAGATCAAAACCAGTTTTGTTAGACCGTGCCTTTGGCATCTCGGGGCTAAAAAAAACTAGTTTTAAATTATAATTGTACATTTTTATACCCGCTGAAAGATGTTTATAATACGATGACATAAAGGAATACTAATATACCTCTTCTGATAAAAAGTAATTTTAAACAAACCCCTGAATAAAAGAGGGGTTAAATACACTTGATTACATAGTTTAGTTAAAAGCTTTTACAATTAAATGGCATCTTTCATTTTTTAGAGGATTTCGTTTAAAAATAGTTCTATTTTAAGAAACAGAGCGTATAGTGTTTAATAAAAAATCACATCATACAATACAAATGACCAATGATAGGCCAGTATACAATTTACCATTAGTCAACTACAACGTATACTGGCCTATTATTGGTAATTTTTATTGTATGACGTTATTTTTTATTGGACACTATACGCTGTTTCCTGTTTTTATAGAGGTGTATTTATAGCAAACCAAGACAAATTTTGTTTGAATTCGATGGGCACTTGATCAGTATCTGTATTTTGATGGATGGCTGGCGACCTATTAATTATTATTATCTATTATTTATCTCAATTTATAGTTGAAAACAAGGATGACAATATCCATTAAATCAAAGCTTCAAAATCAACAGGAAGAACATACGAACAATAACTCATGTATAGTGTCAGAAGCAGAACATTAATTCGCAAGTCTTAACAAAATTATACATGAATTTGTAGTAAAATAGCGTAAATACAGGACTTTGATTTTTAGAACTTTATTATAGAGATACATTGCCTATATTATTGTTCCATGTTTTCCTAGGAATCATTATTCCAAAAGTCATGCAGATAAATAGGATAACAATATGATGAAAAAAGATGTTGACAAAAAAGTTAAAAATCAAAATGTTTTAAATGGACGTATGGGCCTTTAGGAAGCGATTATGAAGTTGCTACGCTTTCTAAATTATACCTAACAATTACAGAAATCATCATGCAAAGTTTGGTATCGATGGTACAATTCTAAAATGTCTATAATAGCTATCCGTTACGGACGGACGGACCGCTTTTTATGCATGTCAGAAAATAAATAACTACATTTTATAAATCAGAAATCTTAAAATTGGATGCTGTGAGAATTGGTGCAAAAAATATGACGTAAAAAAAAAAATTAGCCAATAACGGCCTCTCATTTGCTAATTTTTTTTGTTACGTCATATTTTTTGCACCAATTCTCACAGCATCTTAAAATTGACAATCTCCGCCTAAAATCATCACTACCTGATTATCCAAGTCTAGCAGAGGGTAGTGTTGTTGGTTGAGTTGTTGTTGGTTGTGTTGTTGTTGGTTGTGTTGTTGTTGGTTGAATTGTTGTTGGTTGTGTTGTTGGTAATGGGGAAGGTGTAGTTGTAGTGGTGGTTGTGTCTAAACATAGAAATTATTTATTATAAAATTTAAAGTGAAAACTAATATGGTCAATTGATAATTTGCAAGAGATCTAATGGAATAAGACAATGGCCGATAAATTGATGTACAACCCAAATGATGATACATAAAAATACCCCTTCTGTAGATAAAAATTAGTGGTTTAAACGTTTGAACACTCAACTGAACAAATCAAATCAAAGTCCCCAAAGTTATAAAAAAACGAATAAGAAAACGTTATTATTGTCTTCTCTCTCTCTGATAATTTTTACAGTAATAAAGAATACATACAAAATAAGAAAAGAACAGTAAATGAAAAAGAGCGAATTTGCCAGAGAGAAAAAGCTTTATGTATCTACTACATCCTATAATTAAGGTCTTCAAAGCCGATTATTATCCACTGGATTAAAACCAGTCATACTGAAAAATCATGTATAGCATCGTATTTAAGACAATTTTTCACGAATATCAAAATAGAAATCATAAAATTAAAACCAGCCTCACATTTTAACACCCGCGGAAAGCTGTGTATAATACGATACGATACAAAACCATTATAAGTTATTTGTCTGTTTTTCATAGGAAGGGAGGGGACATTGGACTGTAAATTACACCAGTACCCAAAGTTTTTATACACACGTTTTCTTATTTGTTGTCCTCAAAACTTTGGGTATTAAATTGAATCTTGATTGGTTAGTTCTAAACCAGAAGTGTTGAATAGCTACTGAAGTGGTATTTTTGTTTATCTCTATAGCTACAGAAGGGGTAATTTTGTCTACCTCTATAGGATATTTATCGTCCTTTGTCTTATCCCTTTAGATTCTCGGTGTTTCATAAACTTTGCATTATCATTCTTCACATGCTATTTATTGCAAACCTATGATAAAAAAAACCAGAGGTGGATTCTTAAAAAACTTTTTGGCTCACTTTTTTTGTGAAAAATCCTCCAAAATCGCATTGAAAATCTACAAAATTAAACAACATCTTAATCTTATGTTAATAACCTTTTAATATTTTAATTAATTTTTGTAGATTTTTTTATGCAATTTTGGAGGATTTTTCACAAAATTTTTTAGCTAGCCTAAACGTTTTTTTAAGAATCCACCTCAGTTTAATTAAACTTACTTTCAACTGTAACCAGGAAGGGAGGTTTTATCTGTTGGGAGGTAAAGTACTAAAACAAATTTTGTCAAAATATATCAGGGGCTGTCATTCAATTTCAAATTGCACAAAATTTTGAAAAACTAAAGAGAAGTGGGTAATAGAAAGTTTGTTCCAGGAAAGATTTCAATTAGAATTATTAGTCAGAATCCTTGTCCCTGCAATTTTATAAATGAATTCAATTAAAAAATAAAGAATAATTGAAAGTGTAATTTTCATGAACAAATTTTTTTCACAAAATTCCTGAGAACAGTAGGTAAACATCCTGGTGCATATCTCACTATTTCCTGGCCAGCCTAAAATATAATTTTCAAATGGATTTGTTATTACATGGATCTTACACCATATTATCGTTTACTCTAATGATGGTAAACTTGTAGCTGGCTGATACAACAACCCCACCCCTTTCCCACTTTACCACATCTCCTCCCACTGGGTAAACGAACTGACCAATAAATGTTGTCTATGTTAGCAACCAAATTGACAACAATTTTTCCCCTGTCATAATATCCACGTATTTTCTTCATCCATTGATAATTACATAAATAAGCAAAGCAATAAGCAGTCAAAAAAGCAATCCAAATTGCTTATAGATTAGTAAATATATTCTGTTTATAAAAAAAATTTAGACCTGGTTCTTGGAAGTCGGTGCAGGCATAGAAGTAATGCACACAATCATCAATGTCTTTTGGAGGATTCTTGGCAAATGTGAAATCCCATCCTAGGTTCAAATACAATAATGTTAGATTTTTTATCAATTAATTTTGCTGTTTTTTTTATAATAAAAATAGATACCTAATTTCAAAAAGTATAACTTTTTATCAGAAAATACTTTTTCTAAGAAAATTTTCTGTTTACCTTTTTTACTTATACCAAAGATTTGAAAAAATTTAAAGTAGTAGAAATAAAAGAATTTTAAAAAGAAAAAATGCACCTGCAACTTTATGACAAGGAACCCTTTTAATATTCTATTTTATTTTTACTCTAAAGATTTATCTTATGTAATGCCTTTTAAACCTATAGGTACTTTAGAAAAGAAAAAGTTGATACTGTAGTATAAGAGTAAAAAAAGTAAAAGCAGTCAAAGAAGAAAAAAACATGTTATACCTGTTCTTACAATAGCATAAGGTTGATACAAATATGCCAGCGGGGAGTAGGGAAGAAAAGGCTGCATTTGTCCATACACAAGACCATTTGTATAGACTTGAGAATGGCCCACTTGTTGATTATAGGAATATGATTGTGGTAGTGATGCATAAGGTGCAGGTAATCCCAAGGTGGAGCCATAAATGTTGAAACTACATCCAGAATGTAGCCATGCCAAGATCAATAGCAATAGTTTTGCCATTGTATCCTGAAATTAATTTACTTTAAAGTTACATGAATAATAAAATAAGACTAATACATTTTGTTTGAAAATTTAGCAGATAAAAAATAAAAGTTTTAAATTGTTAATTTTATCATCTTTATACATAAGCGGCTGTGCCCTTAATATTTAGGGACCCTGTCTTCAAAGGCGTAATAAGGGGCCTAAAACTGTCCTGGGACCTATGTTAAGCTTTCCTAAATGATGTACTCAATCAGTTCTTATTGAAGCCTCTTGGGGCAATGGAGGTGGAAGGGGAAAGGCAACCTCAAACCGCACTTTTAAATTTTCGTTTTTAAAAAAATTTTAATCATTTTTTTATGGGGGTCATTTTTTATTGGAAGGGTTGAGATACTATAATAAGATAAAACTGATTTTATTGAATATTTATAAGAAAACTTGTAAATACCTCTGCAATGATCAAGCTCTTACTTAGACTGAGCTACTTTTATTAATTAAACACTTTTTATGCACAAGCTAAAGAATTTTTACAAAACAACAAAAATATTAAATAGCGTTAAACTTGTTAGATTAATGAAATTATCCATGAAATTGTTAAATGTTGCTTTCACAGAAAGCACCTTGTTAAGCACTGATACCCCCCCCCCTGCACCTTTGAATTGGAAATAAGGAGGAAGCGGTAGTTTTTCATCTTTTTATTACTTCAGGTTTGGTTATATCAGGTTCGGGTAGTCCTGCAGGGTCTTAGTACTGCCAAGTAGGGTTAAGGCCTTCCGTAGGGTTTAGGAATTGGAAAAAATATCTTATTTTTAATTTATTTAAAAAAAAAGAGGAGGGAGGTTGTAGTTAGAGCACAACAAGCACTTTGTGTGAAAGAACTAGTTAAATAATAGAAATTTAAAAAGTATATTTTAAATAAAATTTACAATTTAAACTTAAAATTTTATAATTGTTGTATGAACATATATAAATTTAAAGTTTTTTGAACCCAGGCCATATATTTGAACCCATTTTATGATTATTAGAGTGTTTACAAATTATGACCATTTTGAATTTCTGCACATATTACTTGGATCTTACACCAGATTATCAAGTACGCTAATAAAATGACACTTGTAGCGGGCTGAAATAACGAACCCCCCCTTTACTCCATTCCCCCCTACTGGCTGTGCGAACGACCAATAAATGACAGGTTAAATAGCAACATTTTTTTTCTATCATAAATTCCATGTATATTCTACGTCCATTCATAGATTGTAGTTCTCTATTCCTACGATGAAAATAAATGTATTATTTAAAAGTAAATTTCTAATTTTCAAATATTTCGGGAATGGTCCCATTCGTAACATCGCCCCATAATGGGTGATTCGTCGTATTTTTAAAATGGCTTTTTATAGGTTATTTTAGGTTAGGTTATATTGGGTTAAGTGATTGCCCCACAGGGTTAGGTAATTGTCCCGGCAGGGTTAGAGCCACCCGCAGGGGCTAGAAATAGGAAAAGCTACTGTGAAAAATACAAAGAATCGCCCCATGAGGTGCGATGTTACGAAAGGGACTATACCCAAATATTTCTTATTAATCATGACAAAAGAATTATCTGTTATTGATTATGTTGAAAGATATTTAGTAGCAAAACTACTCTATGAAACAATTTGCCTGTCCATCAGTTTGTCTATCTATATCAGCCTGTTTGCTCTATGGGGTAAGTGTGAATATCACAGCTATTATTTAGGATGGACAGCTGGCCAATGAGCATATTCTCTTTAGATATCTTTGTCCATCAGTCTATGACTGTCTGAAATGCTCTAGTAGACATCACATTTATAAAGGGAAAGTTTTTTTTATTCTACTACTTAGGATAAGTTTTTTAAATGAAGATTTTACGGACAAATGTGCATTTTTTACTGAATTACTGTTCACATTTTTACAGGAAAAGTTGTGTTTGCCATGATATGGATCTTACACCAGATTGTTATGTTCTCTAATAAAGTTAATCTTGTAACTGGCTCCTCCTAATGATTTAACAAACTCATCAATAAATGATGTCCAAGTTAGCAAGCTAAATTAATAAAAAAAAATTCTCTGTCATAATATGATAATATCTTAATTTCCATTTCTATAACAAAATCTTAAAATTATAAAAAATACTTTTCCTAGAAATGTTGAAACCCCCTATTTGTCAAATTTGCTTTCTAAACTGGTATTCAGCAGATCAAGATTTTATTATCCTTGAGTGAACAACTTAAGTTACCATCCATTTTACTCTTATCATTATGAACAAGTAACAAGATGTCTATATATTATATAAAAGTTTTCATAGGTCCAGGAATAGTTATTTATCGCATCTTATTATAGACAGCTTTCCTCTGATATTAAAATGAAAAAACTTAATACTAAACCTAGTTATGTTTATATCATATTTTATCATTCATAGAAAATTGTCTAGAAGACGATACGATACATGACTTTTTCAGTATGACTGATCAGAACCAGTCCTAATCCAGAGGAAATTAATCGGTTTCGAAGCCATACGGGAAAGGTTTATAACTATTTTAGGGAATTTACCTGCACCCTCCCAAGACAAACATACCCCACAAATTTTGCTTAAACTAAGAAAGATAACATTGAAAGTGGATGGACGAAATCTCCTCCCCCTTCCTTCTAGTGCATCTAAAGGATGAAGGAAGATTGGGTTATTATATATTTAGGAATTCTTAAAACTTGTTCTCCCCCCTCTCTTTTTATAAAAATGACATCTGTTTGGTATTCCAGTGCATTAAGCTTTTTTTAGGTACAGGGAAGGTTTTTAACTAATTTGGGAGAGTGTATCTAAACCTTTCCAATTTAAAATCCCCCCCCCCTAATTTTTTTTTAATATTTCTTATTAAAACTCAAATTAAAAAGTAGAAGGGCGGTTGACTTATCCCCCATCCACCTTAAGAACACCTAGAGGCTTCTAGTGGGCGTTGCCCCTAGTCTTTCTTAAAATAAAAGCTATGTCTTGATTTTTTTCTTCAATTAGGTGTTTGATCACGAATTGCATATGGAAAACATATTTTTCTTATTTAATTGTTAGCCTAATTAAGTTATGCTTGAAAATTTTTTTAATAGCTATCTATAATACAAAGTAGAACGATGTCTGTCTGTCCGTCTGTCCGTCTGACCGTCTGTCCGTCCGTCTGTCTGTCTGTCCCTTAAGATCTCGGTAACCACTGAACCGATCGGATTCTACTCTTCAGGGTATCTACCTATTGGTCCTGTGGTGGTTTTAAGCTATTTTCTCGGGGGGTGGGACACCCCCAACCCCCCCAAAAACCAAAAAATCCCCCCCCATTTTTTTTTTATTTTATTTTTTTTTTTTTTTGAAGGAGTTTCCATGGTCCTTTATGGTCTCTCGCAATAATTTTTTTTTATCACCTCTTGGGCAAAGCCCCTAGAGGCTAGGGGCGAAGCCGCTAGTTATTATATATTGCATTTTTAAAAAAACATAAAAATTGAGATAAAAATTTGCGTATCTTTTGTACTCATTTGCGTCATTTCTATCTTCGGAATTTTCTTACCCGTCATCCATCTAAAGGCCTATGGGGGCGTAACCTCTATAGTGATAATAAAAGTATGGTTTGTTAAGGACCCAATCTGAGTTCTTCTGACTTTGCATAAATCACAGGGATTTAAAGGGATAAGACCATGGCCGATAAATTGATGTACAGATACAATATATGATATACAAAATTACCCTTCTGTAGATTACAATTAGTGGTTGAAACGTTTGGACACTCAACTCCAGGAACCAACCAATCAAAATTAAAAAAAAGACCCCAAAGTAATTGAGTCAGCGAATAAGAACACTTTATTATTAAAACTTTGGGGGCTAGTGTAATAAACAGCCAAATGTCCCATCCCTCCAAGATAAATCAAGTTTATCTTCTGGATACATTTTAATTGTATCTATCTATTGTGTTGTCACAAAGATGATGTGTTCATTTTCACCACATTTAACCAGGGCTCGTCAGCCCCGCGTCAGCCTTAGCTAAGCCTCAAAATTTGTCCCGCTTTTAAACGGTTGATTGCCATATTTAGGTCAGGTTTAGACGTCCAGCTGATTTTTAAAAGGTTGATTTCCGTGAGGCTTACAGGCGGCTGCCGAGCCCTGAATTAAAAAATTTTTGTTTACCATTATAAGCTTTAAAGGCATGTCATTTTAGTACTTTATTTCAATACTAGCGGCTCCGCCCCCTTGAAAATGGGGTTGGAGGGGGGGGGGCATTGTTTATTGAAAGGGTGGAGATACCAACTTCCAAAATAGTTAAAAACCTTACATGAACCTATAAGAAGCTTCACTTTAAGGGAGAACCAAATCCGTTCAGTGGTTAGCTAGATCCTTCGCTTCAGACAACAAAATCTTACTACTTAATATAATAGACTCAAGTTCAAGCTTTTATTGAGTCTAAATTGTATTGCTATTTTTTAAAGCGTTGCTTTTCTATAATTAATTAAGATAGGTCTCTACGTTTGTAACGGATAGCTCCTTCCATTAATCTAGACATGTTTTAATTGTTCTATCGATTTCAAACTTTGCATAATGATTCCTTAACAGTAAGGTACGATTTACAAATATTTCAAACTCTTTTATTATTGTTTGGATGTTAAAACATGAAAAATTAAACAAAGAGAAAAAATTAACAACCTTCATTTTATTTTATAAATATCATCTACAATGCATTTGTGTATATATTACAAGACAAGATTCCAGCTATAATGTTGGAAGTAGAGTTGGCTCGAGTTAGAACTCCAAGATAATCCGTAATCCACCAATATTTCTTCTCCAGGTTCTATATCTCTATTGGCTGCTAAACAGGTTATATCTCCAAATCTAGAATTATCAACAACTATTAAAGTGGATCTCTTTGGCATTTTAATAGAGATAACCTATTGACATAATGTCTAGATCAGCCAATAGGAGAATAATAATGGTACATTCAAGACATCTCATTGGTTGAAACATTTTACAGAATCCTTAAAATGTCGATGGGATGAAATTCAGTTTTTCTGGATTTTAATCAGGGTTCGGAAGCCGCAGCCGCAGACTCAGCCTCAGCCACCATCAGCCGCGCGGCTTACGAGAAGCCTCAAAATCAGCCGCGCGGCTTCCTCAGCCACCCAATAAGCCTCAGCCTTAGTCGCAGCCGCGCGGCTTAAAGAAAACATAAGCCACTGAAAGCCTCAGCCGCATTCAGCCACTGTAAGCCTCAGCCACTGTAAGCCTCAGCCACAAAACTCCAATTCAGCCACATTAAGCCTCAGCCGCACTAAGCCTCATTCAGCCAACGCCCCTCTAAGCCTCAGCCGCAATCAGCCGCGCGGCTTATAGTTAGGGAAGCCTCAGCCACACTCAGCCGCGCGGCTGTTAATAATTTGAAGCCGCAGCCGCACTCAGCCGCGCGGCTTCAAGAAAGCCTCAGCCGCAGCTGCAAAGTTATGATTATGCCGCAGCCGCAGCCGCGCGGCTTGATATTTGTAAGCCGCAGCCTCAGCCGCAGCTTATTTTTTTAAATTCAGCCGCAGCTTTGACACAGCCGCGCGGCTGAGATATTGTAAGCCCCAGCCGCAGCCGCAGGTGCTAAATTAGTACAAGCCTCAGCCGTCAATTCAGCCGCGGGGCTTAATTTTCATTTAATTTTGTCTGTCTGAAGCTTAAGATCTCAGCAACCACTGAACTGACAATGTTGTCCTTCTCAGGAATCCTTTTACTAAAGTAACAGGATGTCTGTGTGTCTGTACCGAAGGATCTCGCTAACCGCTGAACCGATCGGGTTCTCCTTAACAGGGTAGCTTCTCATAGGTCCTGGGAAGGTTTATAACTATTTTTTTGGGGGTGGGACACCCCCAACCCCTTCAAAAAATTAAAAATCCCCCCCCCAAAAAGAAAAAAAAAATTTAAATTTTTTAAACTAAAATTAAAAATGAGGGGGGAGGCATCCCCCCCCCAAAAAAAAAAAAATTTCCCCCCCCCAAAAAAAATTTTTTTTTTACTTTTCTTTAAAAATTTAAAATAAGAAATTGGGGTATTAAATTTGACTTTCTCTCTTCCTCAAGTGCCCCCTAGAGGCCTCTAGGGGCGTAGCCGCTAGTTATATATATATTGACATTGGATGGTTTTGAGCTAATTTTGGTGTGGGGGTCAGACATTTCCATCGCCCAAAAATAATTTTTTTAAATGTATTTTTTTTTAAATGTTATACTTTTAAATTTTTTTATATTCTTTTATAAAAATTTTATCTTAATTTTTTTTTAAAATTACAACATAGAAACTACCATCTCGAACAACTACAAAAAGTTTGAACCTGTAATGTAAGAGCTCCAGTGGCGCAATCAGTTAGTGCACGGTTCTTCTACACTGATATGCCGGGGTTATAAGTTCGAATTTCACCAGGAGCAATACGTTTTTGAACGTTGATACTTATGAATATTATTGAATACTATTTATAGGGTAACTGCCCTACTGACGTTTGCCTAATTTTATTGTTTTTAAAAGATACAAATTTTTCAGAATTTACTTAATATTCACTATGAATTTGTATTATCTTAAATTTTTTTTCTTGTACAAGTGGCCTATTTAGCTGAATGGTAGAGCACTCGTCTTGTAAACTAGGGACCAAGAGTTCAAACCTCACAGGGGGCAATCAATTTTTGTGATACTCAAGTTATATAGTAGCTTCTCTATTATTTTTCCGTTTAGGTACGCAATACTTGTTCTATATAATTAAGCTTCTCCTACTTAGATATTTCTTCAATTTTAAATGTATTTAATACTTTGTGGTTGATGAGAGACACTGAAAAAGTTATGCAAAAAAAAGATTTATACATATTTCATTTTTCATAGTATTTTTAAATTAATGAAAATAATTAAATTAAGATTTGGGGAGGGGGGAGGGTGTGTGTTTGTGTTTATTTTGAACACAAATTATCCTAGTATGTTTTCTAACAAAAAAAATTTAAACAGTGATGTATTTTACTTTTTAAAGTTGGTTAAAAAAAGGTCTGTAAAATGCAATAAATTGTCCTGTATAATATGCAAAAAAATCTACATAATCTTTATGTACTCGATAGATTGAAATAGTTAAATGATTATCATATATCATCTGATTTTGTTTATTTTACAAAGATGCTTACTAAAATTGATTTTATTTTCGAAACTGCAATTATTATAAAAAAAATGTTTCTTTATCTTTATCATTATGTTATACAATTTCTGAATTTATAAGCAATACATGAATCGATATATTATTACTTTGATGTTGTCCATATTTTCATGTACTCTGATAAAGAAATAATCTCAGCTGGCTAAAATAACAATAACCCCCATACACCCCCTTTAATCCATCTCTCCCCTCTTATGGGATATATAAATGAACTGGCCAATAAATGAGGTCCATAATTTTATTAACAAATTTTCTTTTTTTTAATATATCCACATATTCTATTATATAAGTGGTAATGTGAAGCTTCTTATTGATCCAGGGAAGGTTTATAATTTTTTGGGGGAAATGTATCTTTTCCCTCCCAAAAAAAGATGACCATCAAAATAAATTATTTTTGCTTCCCTTAAGTATTCCTAGAGGTTTTAGGGGCGCAGCCACTAGTATCCTTTAACCATTAACTCATTACATATTAAAACAGGTTTTAAAAGTATGTACATAAGAGCACGGTTAGTTTTTTATTAAATGAATAAGTTAGGGTACAATGTTTGGCACTTTCGATATAAGTAAATGATAATAACAAAGCCACAGAATACGATAATACCTTCAGAAAAATCGATGAAAATAGTTTTCATACTAAATTTTGTTTTTTTTATATTTTTTCTAAAATGTCATGACAGAAGATGCAAAATGTCGTCTTAGTTTTTTGAAAGGATTAATCTTCTCTGAAATCTAAATTATCAAAATATTTTTTTTGGTAAATGGTTATGCGATATATGTCAAACATTTTATCAGAAAGAAATATTTAAAATTGTGAAGTAGAAACCTGAATAATTTTTCTTGTGGAAATAGTTTTCTGCAAATGTTGATAAACATATGTCTGCTAGCATTAAGATGTTTGTACTGCCAATACACGTTGGGTTTTATTTAAAGAATTTCTTTAAAATGTTTTTTTTTACATTGTATACCAATAACGCAATATTTGCTATCAGAAAACCCCCGACTAAGACTCGCCTACGACCCGATCTTTTAGGATTGCTTTGTAATTTACATTTTTGAAAGTCTTTCAACAGTATACACAGCAAATTCTCTCTTCTTTAACTAACTTTCCGAATAATATACCTAAAGCATTTGAATTGACAAAGGCTATGCTAATATTTTTACCATTCAAGTTTATTTAATATTCTAATAAATAGCGCAACCCTCTAAGTTTATGACTACTTTTCATGAACATATGATCTAAAGAATAAGCTCTGACGCAATGTCATATAAGGATATTATAATATTCATTAAAAAAATTGTTATTTTTGCATATATGTTACATTTTACAGTGTTTTGTGGCTCAAAAGAAAGACAATTAAAAATTATTTCATATTATATAGTTTAAATTACATAATATAACCTAGAAATAGTTAAAAATTCCCTTTCTTTTTTTGTCGCAAAAGAGAATTCAACAAAGATTTTCATTAAAAAACACCTTAGTGTAAAAATTAAAAAGTTTAAACATGGTCACAAAAAGATTCAATTAGTTTATTAAATGTTTCATTTTCAGCAAATGACGATTAATCTCTATTACAAAGAATAAAGTGTAAAAAGATATTCTCGTTTTAATTTTAAGCAACTTAAAATGCATTGTAATACCTTTTAATGATTTATTTTTTAAAACATCATTTTATAAAATGTTATTGATTTTTAAAGTTATATATTAGAATGTTTTTAAATTTTGTTAACATTTTGTTTTAAATGTAGAAAATTGGTAATTCTAAACATTCAAAAAATGATTTTATTAAATTTTCATCACTTAAATTGCATGTTTGATGAAATTTTCAACTGATAATTCAAGAAAAATCGTTTAAGTTTTATTATATTTTACTTTGAAATGTTAAAAAAATATATTATTGTCAAAAATGTGGAAGTTATACTTTCCTCAAAAAAAGACCTAAAACATGCAAATTAACACGTGTAATGAGATTTTTTTTCTTTCAGGTTTAATTTTAAGTAATTATTGATATTTTTTGTAAAAAGGATTTTATATAAAAAGTTTTAAAACTCGAGTTATGTAGTGGTTCTAAAAAAGGTTGCGAATTTATGCAATTTTCTTGCAAAAAAAATTTTCTAGGATTTTAAAAATAGCAAAGGGTGTTATTAGACGTACTTACAGATACAATTGCTAGGTCATTTTGGCCAAACACTAAAATAAAGTTTTGACATCTGAGGGTCCAGCCGTGAAGAGTTATACCTATAAAATTTAGCACCCAATAATTTATTATAATTGTGATATTTAGACCTAAATTTTTCTTCAAAATTTCTGTCACCTTTGGTCTAGGGGTTAGTGTGGCAGTCGTGTGTTGGAAAGGTTCTTGGTTCAATTCCACCAAGAATTGAATGTGATTAAAGTTTTTATTCTGCTATGGACAATGGAAGATAATTTTGGTGCTTGCTTACATGTGAAGACCGGAGCACCGAAAACCCCCCCCCCCCCCCCCCACTTAGTTTTGACAAAAATCAAAAATAAGGGGGGGGGAGTTTTTTAATGTCTGGAAAACGGCAAGGAGGAAAAAAGCACGGCAAGGCAAAGAATTAACCCCCCCCTTAATTTTGAAGAAAATCAAAAATAAGGGGGGGGTAGTTTTTTCACTGTACAACACGCCAGAAAGTTGAGTGAGGTAAAACAAGTAAATCCAGTATACCAGAAGGGAAACCTTATAACAGGGATATTCATGTTTTGGAGCATAATTTCCTTATTTATTGACTGATTTTAGCAATTGATGTATCCCTGAACAGGTAGTCTTAAGGAGAATATATCAATTACTAAAATCAGTCAATAAATAAGGAAATTATGCCCCAAAACATGAATATCTCGTAATAAGGTTTCCCCTCTGGCATACTGGATTTACTTGATTTACCTCACTCAACTTTCTGGCGTGTTGTACAGTGAAAAAACTACCCCCCCCCCCTTATTTTTGATTTTCTTCAAAATTAAGGGGAGGGGGTGAAGTCTTTGCCTTGCCGTGCTTTTTTCCTCCTTGCCGTTTTCCAGACATTAAAAAACTACCCCCCCTTATTTTTGATTTTTGTCAAAACTAAGCGGGGGGGGGGGGGGTGCTCCAGTCTACCACATGTAAGCAAGTACCGTAGCTTTTGTTTCCTCTCATTTATATTTAGTTATTTTCCTCTCAAGTTGAAAAAAAATTATAAAAGGAGGGTGGATATTATGTGTAAAAAAAGATTAGAGGAGATTTGTTCTAGGTAAACTTACTTTATTTGTAATATTATTAACTAAATTTTAATATAAAATTGCTTTACACCTATGTTCTAAGGGTTAGTGCACAGGGAGTAAGGGAGGGGACAATGGATCAAATATTCAATTTTTAGGAGTCTCAGACTTTGGGGACTGGCTTAAAGGAAATGTGCAAGAATTTAGAAGTTTCTGACTGAGTTTGGGGACTTGCGCATGAAATGCCGCTACTCGTTATGTATGTTTTGAATATTGCAGACGGGGAGAAGGGATAAGGGAAGTGGGGGCAAGGGAAATAAACACTCGTTGTGTTAGTTTGGAATGTAGCAGACGGGGAGAAGGGAGGTGGGGGCAAGGGAAATAAACAGAATAAAAAGGGGCAGTCATATTCTTGCTAGCAGCTGGCCGGGTCCAATAATCTTTTAAGTTATTTTGTCTGTAGATTAAGAATTCGATAACTACTGAACTAATGAAAACTTTTTAAATTGCCTTTTCCAAGTTTTTGAATTTTAAAAAAAAAACTCAACCAAACTCCCCCCTATTTTCCCATAAAAAAATTAATAAAAGTCACCCTTCATCCCCCCAATTTTTTTTTACTCTGGGATTCGAACCCGGATGATAGATAGTTCAAAGCTGTTACCGTACCAAAAAGCTATCAGAGCTCCAATATTTCAAAATGAAAATTTGTCTTATTTTTAGATCATTAAGTATTATGATGTCTGTTTGTTTGTCTGTCTGTTTGTTTGTCTGTCTATCTGTTTAAGATAAGATAAGATAAGATTTATTTTCCTCAAAGGTACAACATGTTTTATTAAATATATATATCATATGTTAAAGTTACTATGCTTTGATTGGTTTGTTTCTTCTGGTTTGTTATGTTTGGTATAATTTTGGAAACAAATTACATAATAACTATTATTAAGTACCTAGCATGGAATTGGCCGAACTTCGTCTCCACCTAGTTGCCAAGCCAGTTCAAATAGGATAAGGATAATATTTTACAAGAAAAAATTCCATGCAACATTGTACCAGATAGTTGGCATAACCCTTTAAGGGTTGTGGAGCCACTGGTGTACTTTGACGCTTGCCAAGCCGATACAATGTTATATGTGCAAATAATCTTAACAATAATAATAATAATGGTTGGTACAGTATCTTGCTGTGTATTTCAGACATCCTCCTACTATCAGTTGCAACTCCTCCAAGCATAAATTTGGAACAATTAGGGAACCAAAACCTTCGTGAGAAGTTGCTATTCCCGTTGTGATCCCTTATCAACTCTGTCCAGACTGGTTCCTTTATAACAAATTATTTTCATTATAGAGTGGAGTTTTGCCCGTGTCTAAGGACACCTCCACCCTAATAATTACAGGGCAACGGTAAATATCGCGACATTGCTGGTCCAAACCAATAATCCATAATAAGAGTATTGAAATAATATTAAAAGTAAAACGGTGGTGGTGACAGAAAATATACTTAGATAATATACTTAGATAATGTGTCTATAGATGAAAACAGTACCTGTAGCGTATTTAGGTACCTAGGTGAACAAGGAGTAAAGAATGGTTTCGATTCCTACGGAATCTGAGTTTCATTTCTTGGGAAGGGATATAAAATCCTCTTGTGTACAAAATAAAAATAAAATATAGGTCGTGTGCGATTCCTACGGAATCTGATTTTAGTATTTTGAGATGTAGGGAGTGTGTCCCTAAGTGTGTAAAGTTCGATTCCTCCGGAATCTGATTTTTGTGTTTTGAGAACTGGTCACAGCATAGCTGTGAATGGGGTACAAGCATAATGAAGTGGGACGGGGGGGGGGGGAGGGGGGGGATCGGGGGAAAGGGGAGCGGGGTGGTGCCCAAAAAACGTTATATTAATCTCACCTTTTTTATAAAAGAGAAGGGTGAAAGTAGGTCAGGGTAAAAATAAACTGTGGCGCGCTGTCGCGCGTTTAATTTTGGTTGTAGCTTAGCTTTTAGTGGAGTTTTAATCTTACTACTGTTTAAGCACAAAAAAAAATGTTCGGAGAGGAAGAATATCAGCAAATGTGGCAGCCGCTGCGCGATCGATTGACAGTAACATATCAACGACTTCTTAATATAGTTAATGGCGACGATGTCAGTGAGGAAGTTCGTCGTGAGGTAGCCCGTCTACTATACCAGCAGGGTTATCTTGAAACCGAGTTGGCACTTACTTTGTACAATCCAAACAAGGACATGGAGTATCATGAAAGTAAATTGGGCGCAATTGCTCAGCAGATTACTGCACAAGAAGGGGCGTGTCTCCAGCTTTAGATACAGAAAATGGCCATTATTGATTCAAGACTAATAATGGTCAAATTCTCCACAGCTTCATATACAACTTCATATACAAGATATCCAAAAAAATCCACAAAAAATGCACACGTGAAAAATTGAAAAATGCACGCGTGAAAAATGTACACGTGAAAAATTGAATAATTGAATATTATGAAGAGTAACGCTGCTAGTTTTGATTGACTATGGTTCTTAGAAAGAATTGTTTGTGAAAAACAGCACAATTAAAAAGTTCAATGTACTAATTTTTTTAAAAGAAAACATACCATAATATTCATCAATTTTTATTTTTTGTTAATAAATCCTAGATATCTTGCTGTGAACTTTAATTGATGTTATTACAGAAAATTTGTAAAGTAATAGGATGTCTGTTAATATGTTGCTATGGGTCAAACTTATCAATATAGTATTGGCATCAAAATAGGAAATGGATAAATAATGAAAAAGAAAGTGGTAAAGTAAAATATAAAATAAGTAGGTGAGTGAAGACATGGTTAATTATGGGGGAAAAGTTAAAGGATTGAAAAGGTCGAGGGAAGGGGGGGGGGGTAAGACGAAAGGAGAAAAGGGACGTGGTGAGTGGTTTATTCGCGACCGTGCACCGTGGCTACTTGTCAGACTGAGCAGCGCGTTTTGTTTGGTATAGGTAGATGGGGGGGGGGGGGGGGGGTGAGGAACAAAGGGGAGGAAGGGGTGGTTTCCTGGTATAGCTTGGTAAAAAAAAAAGCGGGAGGGAAATAATTGTTTATTAAGCATAGGGGAAAATAAGCGGGAAACGGAAGTGGGGAAAGTGTATTACTTATTAATAAATTTAATTAAAGATTGCATAATTTATGGTATTAAAACACAAAGGGGGTATAAATATGGGGGAGATTAGGTCAAAATTTAATTGTTTCCAAGATGTCAAATCAAGAAGAGGAAGTTGGACAAGGCCAAGGAGCTATACCAGGAGGAGCGCCGGAAATTCCGGTAGGAGCTGGAGTTGAGGAAGATGCTCCCCTCCATGCTCAAGTACAGGAACTCGTCGCTATGCTTGATACCAGCGAGGAAGCAGATGATCCTCTACCCGCTGTCCAGCAGCTGTTGAACCTCGCGGCAGCGCCTGATTTACTCCCATATCCGGGGGTAGACAGGCGCTGTTTCGACCTCTGGTTTACGGTCAAGAGGAGGTTGGATGGCATCGTGTACGAGGGGGACATGTTGTTGTGGAGGAGGTCCCGCTACGGCGTCATTGACGAAGAAATCCTCCGGTGCATATATGGAAACTACGGGTTAGTCGTGCGGTTAATTCAAGCATTGCCCACGTACGCCCGGTCCTTCCACGCCAACATGGACGCCATCGCCGCAATGGACCGCCTGGTCACAGCCCAGCAGGACATCCTTGAGGAGCTGCTCAACCAAGAACCCGTCCACGGCGCCTACGGCGGCTCCAGCGAGGAATATGACTCATAACTGCGCGGAGGCTATGCCCTCATGTACAAGAGCTTAACCAGTCTGCGATAGTCATTTTAATAAATTTCGATATCAAAATTTGAATAACTAATAAATTTTCGGCTCAAAATTCAATAAAATTTGTTATTTTTTGTTAGATAGAGGTTGCGTGATTCGTTAGCTGCTGGATAAATAAATATAAAAGAAATAAAATATGTTCTTTTTAAAAAAATATGGTTATGAAAATAGGTAAAAAATCGATAAAAACCGATAAGAAAGATCCGATAAAAAACCGATAGATGACCGATAAAATGGATAAAAAGCAAGTTATGCCAAGCTACTCTATACTTGGGTATGTGTGTCGGTTCCTACGGAACCTATACGGTATGATTTGAGGTTAAAAAATGCTGTTTTATTTAATATTATCAAAATAAGTTCAGTGCTTACAAAAAGTCGAGGGCAAAAATAGAATAAAAAAGTACGAATAGAAACATACAAGCGAAAATCTTAAGATCTTAAAAAACTCAAAAAACTCAAAAATCTTTTCCTGGATGGTTTAAAAAGAAAATCAATAAAAAACAATGTTAATTACACTTTGGTATTGACCAATGTTGAGTGAAGGGAAAGAAAAATTTTCATTCTAATTAATTAAAACTCGATTTTGTTTAGGAAATAAGTAAAACATTTCTTCTTAAAAATATTTTTATTATCAATCAACTTAATTTCAAGTGGGAGGCTGTTAAAGATAGTTGGAAAAGAGTTAAGAGGGGCGTGCAGGAGAAAGTTTCTATTAGTGCCTGGTTCGTAAGCAAAGTTGTTCCTGTTCCTTGTGCCGTATGTATGTCTGTCTTGAACAAAGTTCCAAGTGTTTTCAAAGATTTTAGGGAAGATACCTAATTTATAGGTGTGCATGAATTTACAAACATTAAATTCAATTAAAAGATTGAATGGGAGTATGCCATTAGATTTAAAGAATTCAGCTGTGTGAGCTCTGCTTGGTAAATTTTCAATTATTCTAATGGCTTGTTTTTGTAGTTTAATAATTGGTGTTAACAAATACATAGGGCAAGCAGTGAACAGGAGGCAAAAGTATTCGATATTCGACTTAATGTAAGAAGAATAGAGTAATCTTAAATGCTTTTTATCCAATAGGTGTCGCATTACCTTCATACTATAAATTATCTTAGAAACTTTACTATAGACTTTTTCAAGATGATAAGAAAACTTCATTTTTTCGTCAATTTGAATTCCTAGGTGCTTGATACTACCCTCGTTGGTACCGCTGACAAGATCCAACTTAGTAATTTTTGATTCATCATTTTCATTGTGATTATTCATATCTACATAAACTTCGAAGTTGGTCTTAGCTGCGAGCTCAGCGGGGGTGAGTATCTCTCGGGGGGAGGAGAAGACCATGCATTTGGTCTTGCGGGGGTGTATGAGAAGTTTATTGGCGTTGTACCATTGGGTCAATCTGGGGACAAGCTCCTTTGCAAGATTTATTAATTGGATAATGTTTTGCTTTTCAAGAAAGCCCACCCCGAATAAGTCAAGGAGGGTTGCTGTGGTTCTAGTAACTCTAGTGGCTCTGGTAACAGTATTTATGATACCGTTAAAAGAAAAAGATTCAATAATTCTCATGGAATTGCTATTTATGTTATTTATTTTGAAAAGGTCAAAATTGAAGTCTCCCACAATGAAGTAAGGTATGTTTAATGCTGCTATTTTATCAATTAAATCCAGGAATAATTCAAAGAATTCTTCGATTTCAGCATTGCTTTGATTGGGTGGTCGGTAGCAGTTTAATAAACAAAACTTCATGCCATTGTAGGAGATCTTTAAGCATATAGATTCAAGAATATTTTCTTTAAAAGAAAATTTGTCAAAAAGTATGTCTACCTTATAATATCTGCTTACTAAGATACCCACCCCTCCCCCCCTACTATTTGTTCTCATTTTAACATGCCAATTATAATTATTAATCCCATAGCAATCCATATTTACATCCTTATTAAGCCATAGTTCTTGGAAGCACAAAACATTTAAGTGGATATCATGTTGACTGAAGAAGTCTACAGTGGAGACAATATCGTTATATTTAGAATGTAATGACTGACAGTTGATACTAAAAATATTGAGAAGGTTTTTGTTAAATGTTTTCAGTTTTTGTACAACTCCTTGTTCACTTGAAAAGACACAATTAATTCCGAATTCATTTTCGAAATCGTTAAAATAGTCACCGTAAATCGGATTCATAAGGTTTAGACCAACGTTATCGTTCAAGTTACCGTTATCCTGATTAATTTGTTCATTAGGGAGGTTTGTCATGGTAGAGTTGGTTCAGGAGCACCGCAGGAGGAATCGTTTTAACGTCAAGTATGGACATCTGAAACACAGCAGATATTAATAAACAAATAAAGATAGTTAATATACAAAATATTATCGTTGAAACGAAAAAAATTACTATATTTACTATATTTATTCCGATTGCGTTTAGTTTATGTGTGTGTTGGGGGTGGCAACACATTTAAAAGCTAGTTTAGTTCCCCCTACTCATTTTCATTCAAGTTCCATATATTTTATATGTTAAATCAACAAAGACAGAGATGTGGAGGTGACTGAGACTATAGCTTAAGTAAGAACATTAAATTTAATTCAATTCATTCAATTTAATCAAAAATCATTAATCATTAATACACTGATTATTTAATATTCTGTCAAAAAAAAGTGATAAATTGGAGACATTTTTGATATATTGACGTACGAACAATGGTAAGTTGAGTAGTACATATAATATTATAGAGTTCACGTCTTAACAATCAAAAGTAATTCCAAGATATTTAAAATATTCCAAAAAATAATGATTGTGCTGAAAGTTTTAAAACAAAGAGTTTATGTTAGGTACCTTTTTTCGCCGTTCAAGATACTTAACTTCATGTTGAGATTACCGCTTTTGTTGCTGTACGTTTTGCTTTGTTGGCGGTGTCTCTCACTTCCTTGGTTTCTCTGGATTTGGCCCTCGTGGCAACAGGATCAGCGGGAGCTGTGGCAACGGCAGATGCAGTGGATGCGGCGGCAGATGCGGCGGCAAGCGTGGCGGCAGGTGCGGCGGCGTGTGCGGCGGTAGGTGCGGCAGTAAATGCAGCAGGTACGGCGGCAGACGCGGCGGCAAGTGCGGCAGTAGATGCAGGTACGGCGGCGGACACGGCGGCAAGTGCGGCGGCAGATGTCGTGGCTGATGCGACGGCAAGTGCGGCGTCAGTTGCGGCGGTGGGCGCGGCGGTAGGTGCGGCAGTGAACTCAGCGGCAGCGGCGGCGGCTGGTGCGGCAGGTGCAGACTGTGCGGCGGCGGCAGGTGCAACGGCGGCGAGTGCAGCACTAGGTGCGGCGGTTGCGGCAGTTGCAGTTGCGGCATTACGTGTGGCAGCAGAGTCAATTGGAGGGAACACAGCCAGGTCTTCAAGAGCTGGGACAGGGGCTGACGTTGAATTATGCTGAACCGTGCTGGCTGGATGGGCAGTTATTGTATTGAACTGTCTGGGGAAATCATCCTCTGTTAAGTCAGCTTGGTTCGAGAAGAATGTTTTCCTTTCCTCAGGCGTTAATTTATTGAAACGGAGGATCGGCGGTGCTTCAGATAGAAAAAAATCCTCGCTTCCAGGGATGGGCAGAGACATTTCCTTCAGGTCCTTGCCAAATGGGTTTAGGCAGCGGATCCAACGGCTGCCATTCTTAAGCTGAAATTGCACGTATTGGCCAGCGACTTTGGCCCTTGAGATCTGGTTGGTGGCATATACGAAGGTCATTGTCTTCCTGTTGAGGTCTGACATGTCTTGCTTGGCCTGTACGAATCTGTTGGGAAAGAAAGGGACCGGTGACACGTTATTTCTGGGGTTGAACCTCTTGATCTCGGCGTTGTAGCGGTCGAGCACAGCCTTCTTATTGTTCATCCACGCGTCGAGGTAGGATCTAGACATAAAACGAAAGATAAATACAGGGATCTGGCCCTTAGAATATGGGAGCATATGAGCACGCTCAACGATATCACTAAAATGTGAAGGGATATATTCTAATTCCCCTCGTTTAACGGCGGTTTCAAGGGTGGGCCTTATAATGTTTCTGAATATAACAAACTCTGTGATATTTTCGCGGCTCCATGGCTGCTGAAAGTTCACTATTCTACAGCTCCAATCGCGACATCTTTGCTCTCTTATCGAGTTTTGTAGCAGCTGATACTTTACGAAATTTTCCCTCGAGGTTTCGACAGAGTTTAAATAGTCCTTTTGTTGTGTAACCGTAGTTCTAATCGCTTTTTGTTCACTTGCGGCTAATTTTGCGTCGACAAAATTTTCAATACCTTCGATAGATTGTAACTTAAAGTCTAAATCTGAGACTCTCAATTTAATATCATTTATTTCGGTTTTATGACTGGCAAAAGTACTATGGATAAGCTCATCCCTTACCTTGGCTATATTCGCATCATATTCGCTAAACTTAACATCCAGGGCAGCGTCCAAATTTGATTTGAATTTTGACCAATATTCTGGGTTGTCACACGTACTACAGGCCATGATGAAATGAAGATGGCGGATCCGAGGGTGCTGAGTGAGTGTGGGATGGCTGACCAATGGTGGGACGCGTAAATATGTTAGCCAATGGGAGAGCGTATTTGTGAGAAGTACTTTGCGCCGGTAAACTGTTGCCAGACCGATAAATTATCAAAAGTTTAAGAGAGTATCTTCACTATAGATTGTTCAATAAAGCGATTAGGTTACACATACATATATTTAAAATTAATTCATTTAGTGTTTTATTTTCACTTTTTGTGTTAACAATTGACCGATACGTTAACACAAACACATTGCCAG
This sequence comes from Acartia tonsa, assembly GCF_053477335.1. NCBI lineage: Eukaryota > Metazoa > Arthropoda > Copepoda > Calanoida > Acartiidae > Acartia > Acartia tonsa. Next base: position 42,341,692 of record NC_137268.1, on the reverse strand, counting down.
GCCTAAATACGAGGTGCCCTCTGGCTACAGTGTCTTCCCTTTCCTCCAACTGCGGAGTGACCACGGGCAGTGGGGAGAGGGGAACTAGTTGAGAGAGAGGGGGAAGGTAGAACTGAGCTTAACACATGGGTAGGGCGGGGGAGAGCTTGCAAAATGCGTGTTCTCAGCCCGACTCTCTGAACTAAACTAAACTAAACTAAACTAAACTAAACTAAACTAAACTAAACTAAACTAAACTAAACTAAACTAAACTAAACTAAACTACAGGATCTCGCTAACTACTAAACCAATATGGTGCTCCTATTCAGGGTAGTTTCTTATAGGTACTGGGAAGGTTTACAACTATTGTGGGGGAGGGTACCATCACACTACCAGAAAAAAATTGCCTTAGAAAAAAATTAAACATCACCCCAAAATTAAAAATGGGATTTACTCGCCCCGGCCCTCCCCACCCAATAAAAATCACCCTACCCCCCAAAATATTATTTTAATTCAGTTCTTCTTTTTCCAGTACCTATTGTTTAGTATTTTTTGTAATAACTTCATAATTACATTTGTCATTAAGATTATGTGACATAAAAAGTTTGTCATAAAAATTATACCCATGAATAATTGTAATAAAAAGCACTTTTGTAAAAAAAAACATTTTTCATAAGAGGTAAGTTAGTAATACATTTATTGCAAGTGTACATATGATAAGCATTTTAAAGACGATTATTTTTAAGACAAATGTAACCTGCGTACCATGGCTCAACATGTAGCGCATCTGCTTGTCATCATGGAGGTAATAGGTTCGAATCTTGGCCAGACACTGCGTGAAAACTGAAGACGTTAAATGGTTCCTACTGCAGCTATGCCAGGTATGCAACATGTAAAGTTAGAGTATGAGGATTTCCTTGGCTCGTAAACAGGCGTAACTCATTACCATAGGACTTTCTGGCAGGTAGTTGGTTGCTGGATAGATGTCACTTAAATTGGAAAGAATTGGTTCCCCTTAATTATCCAAGGTTCAACAAGAAGCGCATCTGCTTATCATCAGGGAGGTAATAGGTTCGAATCTCGGCCAGACACTGCGTTATAATTGAAGACATTAAATGGTTCCTACTGCTGCTATGGCAGGTGTGCAACATGTAAAGTTGGAGTAGGAGGATTTCCTTGGCTCATAAACAGGCGTAACTCATTACCATAAAACTTTCAGGCAGGTAGTTCAATAAAAAAAAAGTTGGTTGCTGGATAGATGTTACTTAAACTAATACAGAAAAGGAAAGAATTGGTACCCCAAGGTTCAACAAGTAGCGCATCATGTAATAGGTTTGAATCTCGCCCAGACACTGCATTATAACTGAAGACATTAAATGGTTCCTAGGTGCTAGGTGTGCAACATGAAAAGTTCCTCGGCTCATAAACAGGCGCAAAGGAAAGATATAATTCCCCTTAGTTATCCAGGGTTGTTGGACCTTGAGTTAATGTCATAGAAACCCTAGACCGTGGCTCAACATGTAGCGCATTGGCTCATCGTCTGGGAGTTGATAGGCTTTGTACTGCATCATAACTAAAAAACTTGTATAAAACTTTGGGTACCAGTATAAAACTTTGGGTATCAGAATAAATTTTTGTCTATTAGTATAAAACTTTGGGTACCAGTATGAAACTTTGGGTACCATTATAAAACTTTGGGTACCAGAATAAATTTTTGGCTATTAGTATAAAATTTTGGGTACCAGTATAAAACTTTGGGTAGCAGTATAAAACTTTGGGTACCAATATAAAATTTGGGTACCAGTATAAAACTTTGGGTACCAATATTAAAACAAAATTTTAGGTATTAGTATAAAATTTTGGGTACCAGTATAAAACTTTGGGTACCAGTACAAAACTTTGGGTACCAGTATAAAATTTGGGTACCAGTATAAAATTTGGGTAACTGTATAAAACTTTGGGTACCAGTATAAAACTTTGGGTACCAGTATAAAATTTGGGTAACTGTATAAAACTTTGGGTACCAGTAAAAAACTTTGGGTACCAGTATAAATTTTTAGTACCAGTATAAAACTTTGGTAACCAGTTTAAAACTTTGGGTACCAGTATAAAACTTTAAGTACCAGTATAAAACTTTGGGTTCTAGTATAAAACTTTGGGTACCAGTAAAAAACTTTGGGTACCAGTATAAATTTTTAGTACCAGTATAAAACTTTGGGTACCAGTTTAAAACTTTGGGTACCAGTATAAAACTTTGGGGACCAGTATAAAACTTTGGGTTCTAGTATAAAACTTTTGGTACCAGTATAAAACTTTGGGTACCAGAATAAAATTTGAGTACTAGTCTAAAACTTTGGGTACCTGTATAAAAACTTTGGGTACCAGACTAAAACTTTGGGTACCAGTATAAAACTTTGAGTACTAGTATAAAACTTTGGGTACTAGAATAAAACTTTGGATACCAGAATAAAATTTGAGTACTAGTATATAATTTTGGGTACCAGTATAAAACTTTGGGTACCAGTATAAAACTTTGGGTACCAGTATAAAATTTTGGGTACCAGTATAAAACTTTGGGTACCAGTATAAAACTTTGGGTACCAGAATAAAACTTTGGGTACCAGTATAAAATTTTGGGTAACAGTATAAAACTTTGGGTACCAGTATAAAACTTTGTGTACCAGTATAAAACTTTGGTTACCAGTAAAATTTGGGTACCAGTATAAAACTTTGGGTTCTAGTATAAAACTTTTGGTACCAGTATAAAACTTTGGGTACCAGAATAAAATTTGAGTACTAGTCTAAAACTTTGGGCACCATTATAAAACTTTGGGTACCAGACTAAAACTTTGGGTACCAGTATAAAACTTTGAGTACCAGTATAAAACTTTGGGTACTAGAATAAAACTTTGGGTACCAGAATAAAATTTGAGTACTAGTATATAATTTTGTGTACCAGTATAAAACTTTGGGTACTAGAATAAAACTTTGGGTACCAGAATAAACTTTGTGTACCAGTATAAAACTTTGGGTACCAGTATAAAATTTGGGTACTAATTCTGAATCAAACATTTGAAAAAATCCTGCTGTCCTCCCCCCTCTTCCCTCCACTCCTATTCTCACAACCCCTAACCACCCTCAACTCTCCAAAAAATGTCCTAGAATGCATTTAAAAAATCCAATTTAGCCGAAGCCTCAGCTGCAAAGCTTATTTTGTAATCAGCCATAAGATCAGCCGCAAGACTTAATATTGTATTCAGCCGCAGCCGCATTCAGCTGCGCGGCTGAATTTAATTCAGCCACAGCCTCAGCCGCACGGCTTTCAGTAAGCCGCAGCCTCAGAATCAGCCGCGAGGCTTAATTATGTTATCAGCCACTCTCAGCCTCAGCCTCACTCAGCCGCGCGGCTTAATTTTCCAATCAGCCACTGTAAGCCGCAGCCGCTATGAGCCACGCGGCTTTCAGTAAGCCGCAGCCTCAGCCACAAATCCTTCAGCCACTGTAAGCCTCAGCCACCCTCAGCCACTGTAAGCCTCAGCCGCTCGAAGCCTCAGCCACAAAATTCCAATTCAGCCACTGTAAGCCTCAGCCACCCCAATTCTTATTAAGCCTCAGCCGCATTCAGCCGCAGCCACTCTCAGCCGCACTAAGCCTCAGCCACTCTCAGCCACTTCCATAACTATAAGCCTCAGCCACATCAGCCGCAGCCGCAAATTAGGATTCAGCCGCAGCCGCGCGGCTGATAGCGCGGCTTCTGAACCCTGATTTTAATCTAACAAGTTAAAGTCTCCTTCAACTAAGATTAAAACCATTTTTTAGCCCTGAGATGCCGAAGACATGGGCTAAGATTGTATATTTTTACATTCAAAGAAAACTGATTATAATACGATGCTATATATGATTTTTCAGTATGGCTGAGAACCGGTTCTGATCCACCAGATATTAATCGGTTTTGAAGCAATACTGGAAAAAAATTTCTTATTCATTCGAAAATGATTAATATACAATTGATTAGAACCTGTTTTCATTTATACGAAAAAATTATGTAGCATCGTATATCCTTCGGCATCTCAGAGCTAAAAAAACTGTTTTTAATCTTATAAATGTTTTTTTAAAAGCTGTTTATAATACAATGCTATATATAATTTTTCAGTATGGCTGAGAACCGGTTCTGATCCACCGGATATTTTTCGGTTTCGAAGCACTACTGGAATAACTATTACCTGGGATGAAAACAGGGCATGTGATATGCATTATTATCAACACCATGATTAGCCTGCATCAAAATATTAACAATTATAAATCTATTACATAATGCCAAGGGGTAGCTTTTCTAACAATAAATTCTACAAAAAATCACAAAACCTTTTAAAGTGTTTAATTTAACTGAAGAGGGGTGGGTAAGAAGGGGAGGAAAAGGGGAGGAAAAGGGGAGGAAAAGGGGAAGGGGGATGTAGGGAAATTTTCCGTTAGAATTGTTTGTAAGAATATCATTCCCTTTTCCCTGCATATTTTTTTTTATTAAAATATGCACCTAGATAATTTTTCTGTGGATATAGTATACACTAGAGAACCATATCGTTTCAGCAGTTAGTGAGATCCTTCGTTACAGACAAACAGGCAGAGATCCTGGTACTTTAACATAAGCATTGATAAAATTAACAATATACCTTATGTCCCAATGAAGCATTGTAATTCTCTATACTCTGATATTTCTAAAAATAAATTAACAAAATAATAATACAAATATGATGAATCTAATTCACAAAAAAAAAGGAATTCTTTGCAGCTAATTAATGTTAACTAATTATTTACTGATAGATAGGCTATTCAACTGCTAAAAAGATGATATTAAAGTTTTTCAAATATATAAAAGCCTTACCATAGGAATATCAATAATTCCATCATCAAAATTATTTAATTTGTATCTTGAGGTTAAAGCTTCAAAGTCCCTTAAAGCATGATATTTCAATTTCTATTTAAAAGGTATGATAGTTAATTGTGATTGCTAAGTTTATTGTATCTTGTATATGATATGTATGTGATATGGGTTAAAAGAAGACAATTAAAGTTTTAATAAATTTAAATTTGGCATTGTTACAATATTATATACAGTACTCATTTATCTATCTCTTTATACCCATTTCAAATGTTTTAGTTGGCAGTGTAAAAAACCACTACATTGTATAAATCACAACATAGATGAAACAAACCTGGCTTGTAAAATTTCTTTTCTAGTGTAAATAACTCCATTATATGCTGCTATTAGGTTATCTTCCTTGATAGTTGTAGTAGCAAATAAACCTTCACCTATTGCATAAATTAGAAATTAATAACTCCTCTTTTGTTAAAGTGAAGTGTGTTGAATATTATTATTCTACCCAAAACGCATGGAGAATAAAAATAAATAGTGAAGCACAAATTTTATGTAGCTTTGGATGATATATCTGAATATAGACGAAGCCCAATCTTTACAACTTTTGCACCACTTTTGATTCCTGTGACGTCATAAAATGAGAGAGATGAGGGGAGAAGTGGGAAAGAAAAACCCCTAAAAAAGAGATGGAGAATCCCTCATTAAAAGTGATACAGATTGGACTTCGTCTGAATATACACTTGGAATTACACCCTTAACTCTTCTATTTAATTTGGAACTCAGAGAATTTTAACATAACTTTTAGTACTATTAAATATTAAAACATAGCTACCTGCACCAGTGATTAATGATGGCGCCACTGTTAAATGCATGTCCTTAAAATATTTTAGATTTTCAAAAAAATATTTTAATCTTTTGATTCATTTTTTTATTACCTCATATATATCAGATTTCAAAACATCCGGAGTAATGGCTGTATAATTAGAATGGAAGAAAGTATATTCATCCCTATCTGGTATTATTTCCATTTCTGGTTTAAGTATTCCTTAAAAAGAAAAAAAGAATTTTTCATGACAATTTTTTATTCATCTTTTTGTTAAAAGTAGCTTCCTTTTCTTGTGTGGTAGTCGGACAGACAGACTGTCACTTCCCAGAGCATGCTACGCTCCGGGGCTCCCGATAAAACACGCAGGTGTTTAATCCCTAACCATTACATTCCTCAGCCAACCCTTTCTTTTATTGACCGCCAGATAATGCGGTCAACTCTACCAGCCGCCGACGTGGGGAAGGGGTTGCCCCTCCCCCCTCATGTTCCAAATAACCTACCCTTTTCTGGGGGACGCCAGCCTTACCCCCACAGGGGCCTGCCCTTCTGCCATTCACCTGGCCTGCAGTCCCCCATTCTCTCCACACCCATTTTCTACCTAACCCAATATTATAATCTGTTGTATATAAAGCCATTAATTTGTTATGTATAATCAGTTCTAAATAAATCTTCAAAACTATAACTACTTGGAGTATTTTATTGATAAAATCATGAAGGCTAGGGGCTCTTTTGCCGGACTCACCAAATAGGGTTGAACTGCTTCACCCCTATTACACTTGCTCTGTTATATAGAACCTAGCTAGCAATTTTTTTAATAATCATCCATTTTAAATATAGGTATAGTTATTTATTGCATCGTATTATAAACAGCTTCGGCTTCTCAGGTTAAAAAAACTTGTTTAAATCTTATAATTCTACATTTTTATATTCGTCTAGAAAACTAGATATAATACAATGCTATACATGATTTTCCAGTATGGCTGAGGACCAGTTCTAATCAGTTTCAAAGCAACAATGGAATAGTTATTTCTTCCATCGTTTTTTAAACAGCTTTCCGATGATATAAATTGTACAATTAACCCTTAACAGTCGGGCCCCTTGCCGCACCTTAATCAGTCGGGGGGGGGGGGGGCGTTCAACGCCCCCCCTCATTATCTCAGTTCCTATTAGAGCTAGAGGGCTAAAATTTTTTGTGCAAGTCCCCTATGTTATGATCAATTTCCGACCTTAAGTAAGTCAAGGTCAATTTTCGCTTCCTTCACCCTTTTATTTAACAACCTTTGTTTTTAGGTCCTTTTTTACTTAAAAATTTCAAACGGCTGTAATTTTTTTATTTTTAAAGCTAGAAGAAATTTTTTTCTTCAGAAAATGTTTATTTTTATGTAAATTTTATATTTGAAATATCAAAACATAAGTTTCAGCGGCCGCAGCTGTACTTGGCAGCTGCCAGCCGCCGCAGTCGGCGGTCGGCAGGAAAACGGCGGCGGATCTTTATGAAATTTTAATACATTATGTAGACATGTCAGAAAAACTTAAGTTTAAAATTTGAAGTCTCTAAGTCAAAAATTGCGGCCACAGGAGCATTTTAAAGACTTCTGGAGACCTGGAGGATCAGGACCTGCAGGATCATACCTGGAACATGAAATTGACTTGAACAACTGTATTTAATATAAGGATGTACTACTAGAGGATATTTTAGTATTTTGGTAAGATAAAATGCTTTGTTTAAGTCAAAAAATATTTTTGTTCTTTACCTGGATGACCCTGCCAGGTTTGCTGGCATCCTGTGCCCGCCAGGATGGAGATATTCAAAAAATTCCAACTCTCAGTTATGTGTCATACCCATACTTAAAAAGTCAAGCAGTTTGGGCTCTTTATCTTTCACACACAGAAAATGAGATAGAAAAAACCGGATGGGGGGGCGTTCAACGCCCCCTCCCCCCCCCCCCGACCGTTAAGGGTTAAAAGATTAAATCCATATTTTTAGCCCCGAGGTGCCGTATTATATTCGTATAAAGTTGGATATAATACGATGACAGACATAGTTTTTTCGTATAGATGAGAACCGGTTCCTATCCACCGGATTCCAATGAATACGAGAAATGATATTTATTTTACGATACCTGATATTGATGAGAATCCTATTAACTTGGCTGGTCTAGCAGTAACCATCTCTCCATCCTTCCAAGTTCCAACTAATCCAACTTTAATATCTGGATACAGATATACACATCCTTCACCTTCAGCCTTTCAAAAATTATCACATGTTCTTCTTATTAAAATACAGATAATTTTTTTATTATCAAAGACAAATTCACCTTTCTATATTGGTTTGATGTACAGAAGACAGCACTTCCCTCAACATAAAACCACCAGGCATAAATATTTGGGTCAGGAATGTCATTTCTAACAACTATCAGTTCATCCAGATAGCTGGGTACTTCTACAAATTTTATAGAGCTGTAATTTGTTATTAGATAAACTCAACCCTTCATACTGTAAGTATAGTGTTAAAATTTATATTTTTGAATTTCAGTGTAAAGAACTTATGTAGTAAATTAAAAGACATTTTCTTTGAAATATAATTTACCCTTTTTCCCATCTTCAAAATCACACTTGCTAAACCTGCATCTAAAATATTAAAATGTTAAATTATCTGTAGTACAAAGTAGTTTTCAGGGATTAAATCTACAGATAATGTGGGAGTTTTTAGCCATTTTTCTGATAGGTTAGAGACACCCTTTCTCAAAAAGCCCCCTCCAAAAGTATTAAGAAAATGACAAGAATAATGAGGAAAATAATATAATTATAAAATATAAAAAATTTAAAAGGTTTCTATTGAACATTTTCCAAATTTTAGATATAAAAAATAATTCTTTTCGTAGCTAACTTTATAATATGCTTACCTGAGAACCCTAACTAATCCATTTAGGCAATTATTTTCAACTATAGATTGTATGCGGTAATTTCCATTTGATATTTCAACAAATCCATTTATCTCTCTTTCATCACTTACAGATCCCGTAATTTTTAGGAGTATGATACCAAAGTTGTCATAGCAATCTGGAACATACATAAAATTTGTAAAAGTTAAAGTTTAAAGATTCAAAATTATTTTGTTTTTAAAAGCGAAGCTTTTCTATAATTAGGGTTGGTCTGTCCGTCCGTCCGTCCGGAACGGATAGTTTTTTTTTTGTTAATTTAGGCGTGTTAGAATTGTCCTATCAATTTCAAATTTTGCATGGTGATTACAATCTAGAAAGCGTAGCAACTTTATAAGTATTCCATAATGTCCGTACGTCCATTTAAAACATTTTTTACTTTTTTAACAACAAATTTTTATTTGATCTAATTATCCAATTAGTCTGATTTTTGGTATACTGATTCCTGATACAACAAAGTATAATATTATAAGCGAAGCAACTCTATGATCAAGTCCTAAAAATGTAAGTATGTCCATTAATATCATCCTGTTAAAAATATCTTTGACTCTTATACATTTATAGTTTTATTATTCAGTTTTATTATTCAGACACTTTAGTCCGTTTGTCCTACATTTCAGAGCTTCGCTTTTATGGATGTTGTCATCCATGTTTAATTCAAATTACCATTTCCAGGTTGAAGTTTGATTTTGATATTTTCATTGTCCTAAACAAATGCTATTTGAGTAATTTATGAATATTGTGAATAAAGACCTAACTTTGCATATATAAAAGACTGCAGATATTTTCTAGAAAAACTTTTTTCTGAATAATATTGTACCTTGTAGTTTATGAAACTTGACATATTTGTAAGGCACTGCTTTAATAAACATTCTCGTTTCAACTCTGCTTCTAATTAACAAATCGATTTTTTTATCAATTAAAATTTTTATTCTTTTTATGTTTATTTTTACTTTTTTTTGCTTGGTTTTTCATAATTCTTTTCAAACTCTTTAAGGATATTAATTAATTTAAAATAAAGCAATTGTAGGTTTCTAAAAAGAGAAACAATTACTAAATTAAAAAAATCTCTCTACTATACATACCTTCTTTTTTCAAATTCATTTCAGACAGATTTATTTCTTTCATTTTTAGTTTCCATTCTTCAAAATATTTCCTTCATAAAATCAAAAAGAATTATTATATTTTTAAATCAAAATGCGAGTAGCTTTTCTCCTAGCCCCTGCAGGGGGGGCTCTAACCCTGCGGGGCCAATTACCTAACCCTGTGGGGCAGTCACCTTACCCAATATAACCTAACCTAACCTAAAATAACCTATACAAAGCCATTTTAAAAATACGACGAATCACCCCTTATGGGGCGATGTTACGAAAGGGACTATTCCCCAAAATTCTTTTTTCTTTCAATAAAAATTCAAATTACCTAAAATCTTTTTGGTGATCCTGGCTTTTACTACACAAAGTTTCATTTATATTACAAGCATCTTGAAAGCTACTAGATGAGTTATTCATCAAAAATAATAATATCACTAAACACCTGAGAAAAACACAAACCATAGGAAAATAATAGTTATTTCTTTCATCGTATTATAAACCGCTTTCCGCGGATATAGAATGTACAATTATAAGATTAAAACTAGTTTTTTAGCCCTGAGGTGCTGAAGGCACCAGCTAAAAAACTGATTTTAATCTTATGATTGTACATTCTATATTCGTAGAAAGCTGGATACAATACGATGCTAGACATTGTTTTTTCGTATGGATGAGAACCGGTTCCTATCCACCGGATTTGAATGAATACGAGAAAAAACATATCTTTTATATTTATATCTAGCAAATCTAACTTAAAGGAACCCTGCAAGAAATACACCGATCTAACTACTGAAAGAATGCCATATATTAAGTAGACCCAATACCCTAAACTTGAAGCCTTCATCTTTACTAAAAAAAAAATTGTAGGCAGTCTTCAGCGGTTAAAGCAGTGTATTTCTTGCTTCAAGATTCCTTTGCTGACCAGTTAGTTTGTCATGATGTGATAAAATTTATTTATATATTCTAGTTTTAATTTCAACTAACTCATACGGTTTAGGATAAAAAATTTAGCTCCTGTAAATATAATTTTCTTAAGTTAATTGTACCTCATATTTTTATTACTGTTATATATCGTATCAAACATTTTAATCTAAAAAAAACACAATTTTAATGAGATTTCATCATTTAAATACAGCCTTGTGTAATAATCCTGTACAGCAGAATTTGGTACTTTAAAGTTTTTGGAAGAATATAATAAATTTTTCTCATTATTATTAAAAGAAAATGAAAGTTTCTGTTTTTCACCAAAATGCATAATTGTAGTAAGTTCTAAGTTATTCAATTTTTTTATTCAACTAATTCTTTTCATATTTTATGAAAATGTACATTAATCAATTACTTTGTTTCTTTTTGAATTCATGGATAATCAAGAGCTACAAATCCTAAAAAAACAATCTTTGGCTATTTATAGATTTAAATATTTCTAAGATGATAATATGTTTTTATGATGCAGAGAATTATTGTAATGTATATGATGGTGGCTTGGTGGATACAGTTTGTTACTCAGGTCAGCATAGCAAGGAAATCTGTTCATCTGTTCATTTATAGTTATCCATTTGTTAGCTATCCATTTATTTCCATAGACAACTGGACAACCCATGTGGTACATTTTGTAATCAACATTCATGGTGGTGGTCTAAAAATTAATTTATGTATTTAAAAATTCAATTTATTAAGATCTCTAAAAGGAACCTTAGTAGTCTGGGTAATAACAACTTTTAAACATTTCCTAATCTCTATAAGAATGAGGACCAAACGATTTTAGACCGGGGATTATGTGTGTATATACTTCTTTGTGCAATATTTACAATATTAGAAGACATATTTTGGAGGGTATAAATCCATATATCTGGGGGTGAATTTCTCCAGATTTTCATTTTTTAGGTGTGAATTTACTTCCCTACTTTAAGATCCTAAGAGAGGTGCCTGGATTGGTATACCCAACATTTTGTGGGGTTCACAACCCTCCCTCTAGGACATGTATTCTCCCCATAGCCAAAGAAACTTTACCTCAAAAAATGAATCTAAAGCCTAACAATGTAGATAGTAACAAAGTATTTATCTAATATTGAATGCATGATTACCTTAGTAGAAAAAAGAAGAATAGAACCAGCTTCAGGAACTATTCCAACATCCAAGGCAGGAAAAATTGTTTTCCCTCCAACAATATCATCAGATAAATACAATATTATTGTAGCAACTCTTCCCCCACCAATACTAAATGCTTGATGGTTTGGTATTAACACATCATCTCCATGGTCTATTATATATCCACCAATTCCATAGTTGATGACTTGATAGTTCTCTGATGTAAACCTGTAAAAATATATTTAATGAAACATAAAAAAGCAAACAACTATAAATAGGTATGGTCTTACCTGTATCTAGGATTGAAGATATTTAGGGCTGAGGCAAGTTCTAATCTTTGTGATAGCTTTTCCAATAACTCTGGATATATCCTCTCACTGTGGTAAGCTGTTTTAGATGTGTGCTGATTGTAGGAATCATCATCTTCATCATCTTTAGTAAAATAAGAAGTCCTTGTCATCCCCTTTGACTCTTTTTGCAACCACTCAATTTCTTCTGCAAAGAGTATATTATGTATCACTTCAATAAATGGTTCAGAATTAAAATGCTCCAGACTGAATGGCCCCAGTTTAAGATATGGATCATGATAATGCAAGTTTGTACAATTATTTTCTGGGTAAGGCAGAAAACTATGGTTGGGATCCTTACAAAGTTCTTGTCTTTTGTCCATCTTAAAATATCTGAAACAAAGATCCAATTTTTCTTCTTGAGAACATAGACCATTCATTTCAAATTCAAATCTTTCTTTGAACTCATGTGCTTGAAATGATGCATTTTTATTAATTGGTTCTTTATGTGTTGTAATCTTATTTTGAATTGTGTTCTTAAAATCTTCCAGAGCTTTATCATGTTCATTTACTGCAATTTTATATTCTTCTTCTAATCCAGATAGAGATCCCATCCAATCTGCATAGGAATCAAATCTGTTCAAATTCTTAGCTTCTAAAGCAATAAATTTCACATCTTCAATGGTTAACACTGATTTTGATTTATAGAGTTTCCCTCCATGTCTGATAATACCTCTTGCAATGTCTCTTGGATCAAGATCATAATATTTCTCAATGTTCAAAATTCCCAAGGCACTGAGCATAGAAGTTGTTTCCCAATCTTGATAATATTGTTCAATACCTCCAGCTAAATATTAGAAAAATTCAACATTCTATCAACTAACATTTTCAAACATTTACCATAGATTCATTTTATCCAAAGAATATTTTTCCAAAGTTCAGAAAAATCTATCGAGTAATAGTTATTTTAAAAAACTTTAAAAAGAAATTATTTGAGATTTAGTTTACAAATTTGCCTCACCTAAAATTTTACTTATTCCATCATTTTTGACTTCTTGCTGAATACTTTTCCACATTTTTGAGGTTCTTTTTAGAATATTAAAAATATCTATTGGGTGCTTTGTATCACTCTCTCTGACTTCCTCTATATTAGTTCCATGTTCTCTTAACATTCTGTCAAGATCAGTTATATCTAGTACCTCTAATAATTGTTCAATAATTGACAACTCCTTATCATGCAATATCTGTACATCCTCCTGACTTAGAGCCATATTTTCAAATTTTAATGTTGTAATTGTATCATCAGCTACATCACCATCTCCATATATCTGATTAAAAGAGTCAGCTGGTATTTCATAGTCTTCTCTTAAACGTATCTTATCCACTGTCCATAAAGTCTTTATATAATTATCAGATGTCATTTCTTCTGCTGGAATGCCAGCTATTTCCTTATTTTTAACTCAGATTAACTTTCTAACAATATTTCAAAAAATAATAAATTACTTCTTTAATAGTTAACAAATACAGGAATTTTGAATTTTGTCATGATATGGTAGAAAGTAATCTTTCCTGAAGATTAGTATCAAGATAATCAGGCATCTCATTTCCAGTCACTGCTAAATATGCTTGCATCTTGTCATTAAAAAACTGAAAATAAAGAAAAGTTATTTCTTGTGGATATAAAATGTACAATTATAAGAGTAAAACCAGTTTTTAGCCCCGAGATGCCAAAGGCATGGGCTAAATAAACTGGCTTTAATCTTAAGATTGTAAATTTATATATTCATAGAAAACTGGATATAATACAATACGAGACACAGTTTTTCCGTATTGATGAAAACCGGTTATAATCCACTGGTTTTCGAATGAATACGAGAAATAATATTTTAAATTAGAATTGATTATCAGTTTGATTACCTGAAAGTTTTGCCCTGGCCTCCAAATGACTTTATCATCTTTTATATTTTCTTCTTCTTCAACAATGATAACTTTCCAATCAGCTTCTTCTCTCAAAAAAGTGTCATCATAATTGGAGGTTATTTGGTAAAAAGACTTTTCTACTGGAGCTCTGCACATTTATTTGACACTTTTATTAGAGGAAGAGTTGGTTTATTAATGAATTTATCAGGATACTTAGAATTGTTAAGGAAAAAGATCCCAACCTCATAATCATTTCTATTTTCTTATGCTTTCAATCAAAGTACCTATCAAGCACAGAAACTCCGCCACACTTATTTTTAAAAAAAAATTTATTGATATTTAAAACAGGGGTAGTTCTTTTTTATATTATGCCCATATATCCCCTAACCCTGTATACCCACTACTTAATATGTATTCTAATCTGACCTAAAGCTATAAAAACGCTTGAAAAATTACCCTTTTTCAATTTTATATTTTTATTCAAAATAAGGAACTGGGGTTCTTTGCTCAACTGACATTAAGAGAAAATCGCCAAGTTAAAATTTAATTTGGAAGGGTTATTTCTCCTTCCTGTTTTCATTAAACTGTTTACAAGATCATACTGGACACACAAATTACTCAAAATATGTAATTACGTTTGTTCTAACAGAAATTAAAAAGTATCAATTCCTTAAATTTCTAACTTCTAATCTTGTAAAATCAGCTTTATTCATGACTAACTTGAAAATAGAGTTCATATTGCAAATGTTGACATCAAAATTGAAGTTGATAATTAATAAGACTTTAAAACAGTTTTAAAAATTATATCTTTGTTAATTACATTATATAATTATTTTTTTTCTCCTAAAAATTGAAAATGATGAATATGAACTATTCCTGGATGATAGAATTATTATTGAAGAAAGAATCCTGAAAACCTGGATCTAACACATTATCATCCTGGCCTGGAGGTAGTACCTGAGAGCAGGGTTATTAATTTTAGTATTTGTGCCTGTCTGTTTGTCTGTCCTTCTGTCTGTCTTTCTGTTCTTAATAATGTTATATGTTTTCTATATCCAACACTTATACTTATGTATATTTGTAAAAACATTCTCAAAGCCCCAGGAACACTTTTTAGAAAATAATTACTTTTTTTTCATTCTTCTTTCTCTAACACTCTAAATGATGGCCGTACATTTTGCTTTTGTTTTCAAATTGAAAGGTTATAGTCCTTGATAAAATAATTTTTTTTTAGAAAATAAAGATTTCAAATTACTGTTTAAATAAAGAAAGCAAAGTAGCGGGTTTCGTCGTATTTTTACAGTAGCCTTTTTTCTATTTCTAGCCTCTGAGGGGAGGGCTTCGACCGTACAGGACAAATTTCCTAACCTATTGGGGCAATCATTAACATTTACCTAACCTGAAATAACCTATCAAAAGCTACTGTAAAAATACGACACAACCCACTACTTCGTTTCCTTTTCAAGATCCATTGTTTTAGCTAATCTTTTTCATATATGATACTCTTAAATAACCTTTCCTCAAAGAATGGACCATCTGGCTCATAGTTGATGAAATCGTCTTGTGTTACTAAATCTTTGTTCAAATTTGGATTTAACTTTTCAGGATAAAGAGGAGTACAGCCAGCGATTGGTCTGGATAATAAATAAAATCATATTCTTAACAAGCATGACAATAGCCATATGTAGTGAAGCACGAAAAGCATGGGCAGATGTAAAGTGTACGTTTAAGATTTTTCATATATTGTATATGTTTTGTATTTTTGCCATGTAAATTATTTTCTCTATTTGCTCATTGATATGGAGAATCTTCACAAAAAATATCTATCTATCAGCCTTCAAAATGAATTTACCCAATAGCGTTATAGACTTACTAACGTATGGACGTACAGACAAAGTTAGATATAAAGTATCTTTGCTACTACTCTTCTTATATGTTTGTTTTCTTATTTTTTCTGTCTTTTTTGTTTTCTTATTTTTTTCTGTCTTTTTTTTGTTTTCTTTCTGTTAACCTTTCCAACTAGAGCGACTTAAGGTAAGAATGAGGGGGGGGGGGAGTCGTTCATGGACATATATAAAGCTTCAATGACAAGAGGAACAATAAAGGTTCAGCAGCTAGCGGGACCCTTCAAATAGACGTATAGACTAGACATCCTGTTACATTTATATCCTTATAATAAAGTAACATGATGTCTGTTTGTTTGTCTGTACCAAAGGATCTTGCTAACCGCTGAACCGATCGGGTTCTCCTTAACAGGGTAGCTTCTCATAGGTCCTCGGAAGGTTTATAACTATTTTGGGGGACGGTACCACAACCCTCCCAAGAGAAATCATAAACAATAAATTTACGTCTTGAATGCAACATAGAAATGTTACGTATTATTTTTAAAAAATAACATTTAAAGTGCCACTAGAGGCCTATAAGAGTGTAGCCGTTAGTAAGGATTATCTTGTTTATATAAATATCTACCTTTTACCACAAGCAATACCATCTTGATAGTGACCAGGGTATGTGGAATTCTTTAAATCCAACCAACAATTTGAGTACACTGATTTTATCCTAAAATAAGAATATTTGTTTTATCAGAGCAATTGATATGTTATCAGAAGTTAAGTATGACAACATCCATAAAGCGAAGCTCAAAAACACAGACGTCCAAGGGGGGGGGTGATTACCCCCCCAAACGAATTTGGGGGTGCCGTAGGAAATTTTAGGGGGGGAAATATCCCCCCCCCCCCAAAATAAAAAATCCCTAACAAAATTTTTTTTGGCGCGCTTCGCGTGCATTTTTACTACTAAATATTAATGCATTATCAAATTACCCCCCCAAAAATTTTACCCCGGGGGTAAATTTGAGGGGGGGGGGTAAACAAAATTTACCCCTGCCAACAGATTTCAGGGGGGGTAATTACCCCCCCTAAGCAAATTTTACCCCCGGGGTAAAAATTTTGGGGGGGTAAAAAAAAATTGCGGCGCGCTTCGCGCGCCATTTTAACCCCCCCCCCAAAAAAAATCAAAAGGAAGGACAAACAAACCATAATCGGGTAGTGTGTCACAACTTAATAAGCAGAATATGAATGTATATAAAAGTCTTTACGAATTGTAAGTAATTTTTTTGCAAAACTGCTTAAAAACAGGGTACTGTTTAAACTGTTTTTAAACTATTTTTAAAAGGTATATTAAAAATATACTTTGACATCTGTAGAATCATACTGCAAAGCCAAAAATTAGAACAATTGCCCACATCAACTTTTATTAGGATTTTAAAGTTTATTTTTTACTATGGATTAAATAATTTTTACTGAATCGTGATGTTTCTTCCCTTTGTAGGTAAAATACTCAGCTTTTAGAGTGTCTTGCTTGGTAAATATTGTATGCTAGTATACAGTAA